>NC_086379.1:82267964-82577152 GCF_036588685.1 Mytilus trossulus
GTATTATATATTCCTGCCGGTTTATATAATCCGTTCAACCTGTTTTGACTCTTTAAAATTCAAGCGTCTATCTTAAATTAAGGTAAATTAAATGACTCTCCAAATAATTTTCGATTTCTAACATTTCTAAACAGATCTAACATTACTAAACAGACAGTCATTGTCGAAATCCGGATATGGTGGAAAACATTTAGGACCTCACGTTGTGGTTTACCGTCTTTGCCCAAAGTTTATTGTTTATGCTGTTTGTAGATCCTTCTACAAAAACAAATAAAAATTTTGGTTTTTATCCAACGCCAACATAGATTTAAACATTGTTTTCAATTCATACTTGTTTGTTTATATTTATTCCGTTTGGGCTTGTATCATTTATTCCCTCCGGATTTTATATTCCGTTGAACCGATTTTGACTCTTTAAAATTCAAGAATCTTTCCTACATTGAAGTAAATTAAATGACCTTCTTAGAAACCTCTCACCACCATTTTGTGAACGCTTTTTTATGGTCCTCAATGCTCTTCAACTTTGTACTTGTTTTGCTTTATATTTATTTTGATCTTAGTGTCACTGGTGAGTCTTATGTAGACGAAACACGCGTCTGGCGTACTAAATTATTATCGTGGTACATTTGATAACTATTTAACTACTTCAGATAGCGATAGTGAAGCTCAGGAATCGTCACTGCGAATAAAGATAAGTCTTTATATCTTCAATATGATTTCTCAACAAAATTTCTGTTATACAGCTGTTCCAATTCGGTACCCAAATTCTCCAGATTCAATAATTATACACAAGGTATATCGGGGATCACTTGGAGCAGGATACTATTGAGGAATTAGTAAAATTATTCTAATCCCCACAGCATGTTCTGAAAATGTTCGTTTCGTTTTCATTGTGAGACATTTAGCTACGATCTCTTGGCCAGACATAGCACGCTTCCTTTCTGTGTTTTGTCTGTTGTACTATTTTTTGTCTGTTTGTTTTATAGCCTTGGCGTAGTCAGTTTATTTTCGATCAATGAGCTTGAATAACCCATATGGTATCTTTCGCACCTTTTCTAAACACGTTTGATTTGTGTTTTTCAATATCAGTGTCATTCTGAGTGTCACTAGGGCCGATTTATATCATACTATCAGAATTTTAACTAGGGACAATGTTTGTTGTCATATTGGAATAGTCACTGAGTACAATTTATATTATATTGTCAGATTGTCAAGTTGGTCAATTTCTATTGTAGTATCATGGAATAACCGTTTCACAGATGATATCGAATATTTTCCTTACGTCATAATTACAATCCCCTTCCTTTTTCATGAATGAGAACTACCGAATTAGACGATTTACCGATTTTGTAGTTACATGAGCAACACAATGGTTGCCACATGTGAAACAAGATCTGTTACCCTTCCGGTGCACCTGAGATCATCCCCATGTTTTGGTTTGGTCGTGTTGCAAAGTTTTCTATGATGTGTTATGTGTACGATTGTTTGTCTGTTTTGGTTTTTTTTAGCCATGGCGTTGTCAGACTGTTTTCGATCTACGCGTTTGACTGTACTTCGGGTAGCTTTTGCTCCTGTTTTACGGAAGATTTGTCACTGAGGCCAATTTTATGTAACCTTTCTTACCTTTCCTGTCTCTATCTTTTTTTTTTTGTTAATTTGTAAATTATTTTTACTGTGTGGTCATTGCATAAAAGTTCTAAAGTGCGTATCAGTACCTTTTGTTATATTACAATCCATTCGTTAAGTATTTGTACAAGTTATAGTTTCACGGATTTGGTTATACTTTTTGGACCTTTTGGATTATAGCTCTTCATCTTTTATATCAGCTTTAGATTTCAAATATTTTGGCCACGAGAATCACTGAACAGACATGTATGGTTGAAATGCGCATTGGAAATACAGGACAATTGGTACCATCAATGTTATTACAAGTAAATTTTAGTATAATTTTTAACAAATTGTACGCTTATGAACCACATCAATAAACGACAACCACTGACCGTCAGGTTACTAGCTTAGGAGAGTTGTGAACAAATGCAATGGGTTGAAACGTTTTAAAAAGCGTCCACCTTCACCCTAACCTTAAAACATGTTACATCACAGCACAGGAAGTCATCATTTAAAATAGCAATTGGGATGACTGATCAACAAAACCAAATACACATACACTCAAGGAATAGATCAGTTCAATGACACAATGTAATTACAAAATAAAATTGAAAATTAGGAGGGGGGTATTTGACAACATCAGAAAAGCAACCATAACCTTGGACAAAATCTCGCCAAATAAAATATCGTTTAAATATAAATGAAAATAATTTTACTGTAAGGTATAAATGGAGGACGGAAATACTTTTATTTTATGTATACTTTTAAAACCACATGGCGATTTATGACTTTTAATTCTTTCATACAAGTGAGAGGTTTAGCGCTATTAAACCTGGTCCAATCCACCATTTTCTACATTTGAAAATGCCTGTACAAAGTCAGCAAAATGACTGTTTTTGTTCTTTCGTTTAATGTGTTTTGTCAATTGATTTTGTCAACTGATTAAGGACTTCCGGTTTGAATTTTCCTCGGAGTTCAGTATTTTTGTGATTTTACTTTTTTTCTAAAGATTTACTCTTAAAATTACCATGATTTTATTGTTCTACGCTCTGCTTGTCTATTTTTAATGCTCAAATAAAAGACCGGCAACATTTGTTCATTAAACAGTGTGAAACACTGAATTTATAAAATCTATATCATTTTGCATCAATATCGTTGAAAAGGATACTTTAAAACAAAATGCTTTTACTTTTTGTCTTTGAGCAATCTTAATTTGAATTTTCCTTTATACCAATGCCACAATAAGTATTTTCATATTGAGTCCTTTTAAGCCGGCTATACGGTACGCGTTTTTTTCAATGTTGAGGGCTAAACGGTAGTCTATATTGTTTACAATAATTGTATGTTAATGTTGGTGGATGATGGTCTCAGTGTAAAGTTTGTAGTGTAAAGCAAATTACCACAGAATTTCGTATAACGAAATCACTTGATTTTTAACCTCTTAGTAGTTAATGCCAGGCGACAACTTGAAGCGGTTACATTGTCGACGCACTATTGTTATGTGTTTATATCAATATGATTAGTTTTATCGTCCATAATTCGAAAACAAATTACCTTTTTTTGTAGAATATCTTTTCACAAACTGATCAAGCCTTTAATCTATTGAGACAAAGACGGAACAAGAGAAAGAAGAAACAAAAGATGGGGTATGCTTAATTATATGATAGTTCTTGTTCATAAAGACACACTTAAACAAGAATGTGTCCCAGTACACGAATGCCCCACTCGCACTATCATTTTCTATGTTCAATGGACCGTTTGGCATTAAAATCATCATTAAAGATCGTATCATAGGGAACATGTGTACAAAGTTTGAAGTCGATTGGACTTCAACTTCATCAAACACTACCTTGACCAAAATTTTTAACCTGTAGCTGGACAGACGGCCGGACGGACGGACGAATGATCGAACGGACGCACTGACCAATAAACATAAAGCCCCTTTACTATCATAGGTGGGGCATAATATACAAAAATATTTTTGATCTGCGACCTTTTTTTAAATTAAAGTGAATTAGTTGTTTTCCGATTAAAAGTTCGAGTTTTAAATGTTAATAATTCCGATAAAAATGTTTTGTTTGCAGTAACTGTTTACAAGTAACCAATCAATCAATTTGATTAATTATTAAATGGAATCCGTTTTGTTCATACACTTCAAACTCTTTTAGACAACGGAGGCTTCACAATGGATTTATGTAAGAGAGATGTCAAAATGAACGACCTGACAATGTCAAGACAAAAAACGACAAAAGTCAAACAACATTTTACAATACACAAAATGCAAACGAAACCAACTTAAAATCGGGGATAATCTTAGCAAGAACATATTTATTTACGTTAGATATTCTGTTCGTAGATATTAGGTACTCATTGTAAAACACTCAGGTCTTAATCCACATGCCACCTAACATAACCGACTGGCAGCGGAATTTAAAAATGTACATATCCATTAGACATTATCATATTAATAAACATGAATATATGTGGATGCTGTATAATGTGTCCCCGTGATTGTAGTGTATGTATGCTCTTATATTTTACAATTTTTATAATTCGGTCTTTCCACTTTTCTGTGAAAAGACCTATTGTTTTTGTTCTGATTGTTATTAAGCCTTTCAGCTTCTCTATTGAAAGACCTTTTGCATTTGTTCTGTTTTTATTATTAGGTTTTTCCACTTTTCTCTATTGTATAGTTTATGCAATTTTAATTTTCACCCTGCTAAGCCGAACAATTTTCTTTGTAAAAGTTATCTCCATATTCACTGTTTATCATACGTGTTCATCTTCTTTATAGTAAACAAAAATTGCAACAAAATTTCTTCCACAAATTGTTCGTTTCTTCCTCAGAAATTTTTGGCTAATTTGGATCGACGCGATAGGATTATCTACCTTCACCAAATAAATGTGTCGGTATGTTTTTTTAACTCATAAACCGTCAACCGTATAATTCTGCATTTTCTCCAACACTTTTAAAGATATAAATAAAACAGCAAGTGCAAAATGTTTGCTTTATTGTAAATAAGATATGTAACATTTGGTCTTAAACAATCTAATGACATCTTGTAGGAGTGAATGCTCCTGGAATGTTTAATTATAAGGTAAATTGACTATTACATCAACTTGTTTTTTTATAAAGCAATATAACCTTTTACAAAAGGTTGGGTGACATATGACCTAGTTAAATGACAACCGGAAGTGACCTTCAAAAACGTAGGAATGTTTGTAATTTTTCCATGAAACAGAACTCGAAATCTTTATATTTTGTAATTAAAATGCATTAACTTATCAATCACGACTAGAAAGGACTTTCAATAAACCAGAAGTTACCAATTGTATCCTGGTTTTCAGGTTTAGGTAGCAATACACAGTTAGGAGTTCAGTTTCGCATGTTGGCCCCGGTGGATTTTCCAAATAGGAAAGTTATTGTGTAATAATATTCATTTTTTAGAAAGCTGAGTGCTAATTTAGCCTTTAAAGATGGTTTATAAGAGCATCAATATTATTTTTTCCATGTTTTATGGGCTATTATCTGTTTGACAATCCGTATTTTCATAGCTAGACCGGCTATCGGTCCAGAAATTAATGTAATGTTTACCAAAACATTTTTTCTACACGAATTGCTGAATGATATATGTACAAAGTTTCAGAAAAGGAATTACTTCCAGCGATTGAATTTCTACTTTTAGCCAAATTTTGGGGAAATATGTGACATCTTTTCCCTCCTTTTTGCAATATTTTAAAACAAATAAATGCAGATTGTTGCCATGGATACACCCAAAGAAATGATATTTTACCTTTTATGTACTGGATAAAAAATCTATTGCAGATTCTGATTACATACATATGCACATATTTGACACAAACAGTAAGCTTGATATTGCAAGAAAGCAATGAAAAGCGGATGGTAAAATATATATGGGCAAATTTTAATATTTTTTAATATTAATAACTGTTTATTGCTACCTAAAGTATATAGAACCTTTATATTTTTCGAAAGCGGTGTGAAACTGGAGACCGGAAAAGACATTTAATTCACCGAAGGTAGCAATTTATCTCCCTTATTTCACTTAAAAGTATATCGAAACCTTTTATGTATCGAATCAGTATAAAGTAACAAGCTTCTTTCAAAATTTTCTTTGATGTGGAAAGACCTTCAATTGTTCTCTGAACAAATGGTTTTTATTTATTATTTTATTATCTTTCGCAAAATTTTGTTATGACGATAAACGTTTGTTTCACAATATGTCGCTTTGATATTTTATATGATGTGTCGTACAGTGTATGCGCTTTTCAATTTCGTCCTGTTAAGCCGAACAATTTTCTTTGTAAGAGTTATCTCCCTATTCACTGTTTATCATATGTGTGCATCTCCTTTGTAATAAAAATACATCGACAATTTTTTTAACAAACTGTTCGTTACATGCTCAGGAAATTTGACTGATTTGAAAAAAAGCGATTCGATGTAAGTTCATATGAGTTATTAACCTTTAGGAATTAAATTTGTTGGTATGTGTTGGTAACTTAAAATCCGTTAACAGTATAACGATGGAATATTTTAATTTGAGGCTCCTAGATTCTAACATAGAAAATGAGGTCAAGGTCAAAGGTCAAGGTCAAGTTTTCAAGTGTGACTCTTCCTTGTTTTCCCATTTTCTCCAACACTTTCAAATATATGTATACAAACAGGTGCAAAATGATTGTTTTATGGTGATAAAGATATGTCACATTGGTTTGATACAAATCTAATTGCATCTTATATGAGTTAGTGCCCCTGAAATGTCTAATTATAAGGTTAATTGCTTATAACTTCAACTTGGTTCATTATACAGCCATATGACCTTTAACAAGTAGAGACATTTACTTCACCGGAAGTAGCACATTAAAACCCTTATTTCACTCAAAAGTATATCGAAACCACTAATGTATCGCATCAGTATATATAGCTTCTTTTCAAAATTTCTTTAATTTAGAAAGACTTTTAATTGTTCTCTAAACAATTTTTTTTTATATGGTCTTATGTTGTGTTACACTACTCTCCAATGTTAGGTAAAGGGTTACTCGCTCACTAATATGTTTAACCACGCCACGTTTTTTAAAGTCTGACACAAGTCCGAATCCTGTCCTACATATGAAAATATTATATAAAAAGTATTCAAATATAAAATATTGTCAAGCTCTCTTGAAATGTCTAGAACCCAGGATTTTGCACCCTTCCTTCGATACATTGCCCAAAAAAATCGCCTTGCTTCGCTCGACTCAATTATTCTGCCTCACTAAAATATGAGGACAAGTAACGGCCTTATAAGCTGCCGTTAATCTCCGAGCTATCAATTTTAATTTGGGAATTATCAACAATAATCTTGAAACGATAAACTTTTATCTTGGAATTACCAGTATCAATCTTGGAGCTATCAACATTAGTCTTTGAATTACATTCTTTAATCTTTGAATTATGAATAAGAGAGTTTTATATGACTTTATTGCTCATACTGCTCAATATTATAATTTTAAGTTCAGCAATTTGTCACCAATTGTGTTATGTAATTTTGACGTTAAGTATCTTGTCACGCTTGTTTTTCAAAATCAATGGTACAGTACTAATAAAGTATTTAAGAGTATCGTAGAGTTGTGTGTGTAATTTTATTGAAAATAGATTATTTAATTTTGAAATAATAAGTATCTAATGGTTGTGTTTTTCTCTCTCTTTCTAAAGTGAGTGAATGTTTAGACGACATTTTGATTCTATTTTCAATTATCTTTTTATATAAAAAGAAGAGGAGGCAGAATTGCAAATGAAACAACTTTTCACAATAGACCAAATGACCTGTAAAATAAATGGAACTTACATATAAAAGAATGTTATATAATTTTACTTCCTTTAATCTTTTTTTCAAGTAATGTTCAAAGTTTTGCTGACTATATGAGACAAACGATTGTGATTAATGATAATCTTGTTGGTAACCTCTGTATAAGATAGAGTTCTGAGAGAAAACAATTTTGAGAAACTGAAAAATATTTCTACATGTGTCATGTGTGTTAGTGCAAAATGGTTTTATCTAATTTTATATAGAGGGCCAAACAAATTCGTGTAGATTAACGGCAAAATTCCAAGAAACAGAGATATGAGGTTTGTTTTAAATCTATAATAAGGAGAAGACTTTGCCGAGCATTCAGTTTTATTAACCTACCACGTATGAAACATTGTTAATTGACATTTTCCCCTTTGCATAAACATACAATCACACATTTTCCTATTTCTATCCCAAAGACCGTATTAAATTATTCTTTGTAAAACCATGTGACCCATGGCATTTTTTTTCATAAAATTGAGAATGGAAATAGGGAATGTGTCAAAGAGACAACAACCCGACTATAGGACAGACAACCAATGGGTTTTCTATGCAGCGAGAAACTCAATCACCCAGAGGAGTTCTTCAACTGACCTCTAAAAATGTGTTTGCTAGTTTAGTAATAATGGACGCCATACTTAACTCCGAATTATACACAAGAAACTTAAAATTAAAAACCTTACGACCAAAAGAATAACTTAGGACAAAGGCTGCTGACTTGGGACAAGCGCAAAAATGCGGCAAGGTTTAACCTGGTTTTTTTTTAGATCTCATACCACCCCTATACCTCTAGCCAATGTAGGAAAAAAAAACACACACTAATTCGCATAGGAATCGAAGTTTAAGAGAGGTCCGTGTCCGATGTCATGTAACAAGATCTGTAAAAAAAAAATATACTCGTTCTGTCAACTCTGATCAACTGATTGAACCAAATAGATTCTTTTTAACATGAAATGCAATTTTGTTTGGAAACAACCGGTAAACATAAAGTTATTGAAAACATTTTGATAGAATGTTAATTAAATCTGGGATTAATCCATATTGTTTCCTACCGGTATCTCCGAAATACTGATAAAGTCTATAAAAGAAAATTTGTTTGGTAAGTGATTGGAAGTAGTAGGGACAGTCATATGGACAGAATGACTCACGAAGACCTATGTCAATTCCATGAGTCATACCGAATGCACGCCGGCCATATTTGGTCATGACGCGGTGCGACCATGAATCATCAGGATGCAAGATCAGGGCATGACTCACTACATGATAATACCCTGAGTCATACAGAATGCACGCCGGCCGAAGAAGAGAGTGATCACTTTTAGACTAGGAAAAAAGGTCGGCACGCTGGCACGTGAAAAATCAAAATAAACATACATGACCATATATGGAAAGCGACCATATACCATATGACCTTATATGAAAATGATGACCAAATTTTGTTAACACCTTATTTTTACTCAAAAATCAAAATGACAATACATGATCATATATGGAAAACGACCAATGACCCTTTGGCAATATATGGAAATTATGACCAAATTTGGAAAAAAACTTTTATTTTCATTCAAAAATCAAAATAAACATATATGACCATATATGGAGAGCAGGTCACGTGATCGTATCGAGGAACGTTAACTCTGGTACAATAAAAGAGAAGCAACTCTGTATATATATATATATATCTCTCGTGGAGTGACAATTCAACATTCGAGGCAAGGTCACGTGATCGTATCGAGGAACTCTGGTACAAAAAAGGGAAGCAACTCTTCATGGTGTGAATATCAATCCTCGATTAATCGTATCGTGTTCGGGGCAAATAGAAAAAATACCAACGCAGATGTCAGTTTCATATATATTTATTACATTCATTTGTACAATGCAAGCAGTTTGTCGTCGTTACTCATCAAGTCTCTAGAGGAAAAATCTTTCACAATGTCTTCCATGCTAATGTTTCTATATATCATCTTCACGAAATGTACACAATAGAGTCCGCATGTATCGGATGAAGCCGCCGGTTGCCATTGAGTCGTACTGAATCTGTATTGAGGTCCATTGGCGATGAGCACGTTCCTGATGCGACGATGGTAATACTCCGGAGAACGTCCGAGTTAATCGAAGAATTCTGCCGGTCCCTTGGATGGAAAGTGAAACGCCACCCAATGCTTCCCCGGTCCATTACAGGTATCCGTGTTGACGACATAGGTCACCGGTCGGTGCGAGATGTCTGCGGCTAACTCTTCGGCACAACATACGTCCACCGGTAACCATTCCAACGCTTCTTCGAGTTCCGCGTCGCTCATGGGAAGTGCGTCTTCGTCCGTGTCGTATTCGGAGGTATCCTCGTTACTGTCGAGCCTCCTCGCCTTGGAGACCCTTTTCTCCTCCTCCTCCCTGCCACACGCACGCATGTGTACAAAGACCAGTCCGCAATCTTCGCAGGCGATCAGATCGTCCGTGGTCGTTTCTTTCGTTTGGGTCGACTCCTCCTCTCCAGCCCCCGTCAGGACGTTCGTGCGCAGTCTCTCCGTCTCGGGGACTCCGGTTTGACGTCCACGAGAAGATATCCGTGTCGTCTTCTCGTGGCCTCGTCGAATTGTTGCAGGAGATTTTCGGATCGACCCGGTTACATCTGTCGTGCCAGGGTGGCCACGGGCTGTCGATCGATCAGATTGTCAAAGAGGACCATGTAATGCCAGTTTCTTCTCTCGGTCGGGTCCTTTCAAAATACAGGTTCTGGTAGATGGCGATCACGGAAAGATTTCGATGGTGACTTCCTTCGGTGAAGAGATCGTTGATGCGTGTGTCTTTGCACGCGAGGGTCATCAGATCGTCCAGGACCACCACGTTGCGCGCTCTCGGATCGAAGAAGTCGTCTCTCTCCAGGTCGGCGGGGATGCCTCTCACAAACTCCACCGGCGGGAACACGCTGTCTCGTACGACGTCGTAGAGGGGTTGACAACTCTTGTACAGCCAGACGATTCTCTGCGGTGCCGGTTAGCACATAGCTTCCGCTTCTCTGAGGACTTCCGCCACGAAATACGTCTTGCCGCAAGACGTCTGACCCGAGACGATCCGAGACGATCATGGTAAACGAGTGTCGAAACAGGAACGGGCCGGACCCTTCATACTAGAATTGGCAAAGATCTACATGATGCATACTGTTCATTAGACGTCAGCGCCTTAGTTACTTGCGTTTTTGTGGTTGCATAAAACATCATAACGAACGGAAAAAAGGCTTCTCGAATTTTCATACGTACATCATGGTATTGTCATGTAATAAGTCATGCCCTTATCTTGCATCCTGAAGATTCATGGTCGCACCGCGTCATGGCCAAATATGGCCGGTGTTATATAGCCATTCTTCCCCCATGCCAGTTTTTCCCCCGGGGGAAAGGCTGGCATGAGCCAATATTTCCCCCGTGGAAATTTTGGATCATTGCCATTCTTCCCCCGCGGAAATTTGACAATACGTATACATATACATACTCGGTTGACTCGAAATTTCGGATGAGTCGAAATTTTCACGTGGTCCCGAACTTAGTTCCTTATAAATGTATGTAATTCGACTCCTGATGAGTCGAAATTGGATGAGTCGAAATTTCGGTTGAGTCGAACTAAATTAACGATCCCAAGGTTAACAAAAGCATTCAAAATTCCTTATTTATCTCGAACTAATACACATATGTCAAAACATGACCTCCAGCATTTAAATGGATTGAAGAGTTAATCTGACAATACACGTGTAATTAAATTTACAGTCACTGACCACTGTATTGATTTATGACATGCTATTTCCATGAGTGTTTACCTGAGATTATCTTTTATAGATTTTTTATAAATAATTAATAATACATTGTTAATGTTTAAAAAAGTATTTAAATGTTTACAAAACAATTAATTGTGATTTAAACTAATGAGCTTGGTGTGTATAAAGTAAGGATTATGACTTCCGTTGATGATCACCTAAAAACTACTCAATCGGCGTCTTTAATCTTGTTCTGTTTTTGTTTGGAAAGAAAAAGTGAGATAAAACAAAAATGAAGAGAAATCTAAAAATATCTTGTATCCGAGAATAAAGCATTTTGTCAACTATAAACGACCTGAATAATGAAATTATCGATTGGAAATAACTCTCTCGGATAATAGCCAAAGGAACAAAATGTAACTGAAACAATTGATTAAGTAAAAATAAAGTTATTATAATAATGAAAGACCATGACATACAAATACATCTATCTGATACCAGCATATCGATCCCCTTCCCATATTCACCCGGATTTATTTTAGCTTTACCAAGCTAAGCAAGAGTTGTGTCCCTTGTTCTGTCAAACTTCCGGTTTTCGTTTGAGTCGAACTATGTGTATCTCGAAATATTTTTCTGGTCCGGCTGACTTCGAGATAACGAGAGTCGACTGTAGTCACTTTTCCCCCATGCCAATCTTTCCCCCTATATAATAGATATCACCGTATATATGTACACGTCTAAAAATGAAACCGAAATAGGTTTATAGATACAATTTGTTAGCTCTTTTACATTAATACAAGTTGTGTCTACAGGTTTATCAGTCTGTCTATGTTTCAACTAATCTGTCTTTCTTTGTGTCCCCTAGTCTTTCTACATTTTCAACTGCATGTTTGTCTACATGTCGAGAAGTCTGTCTATATATTCACCCGTCTGTTTACATGTTTTACCAGTCTGTCTACAAATTCACCCGTCTGTTCACATGTTTACCAGTCTGTCTATGTCCACTAGTCCGTCTATATATTTTCACTAGCTTTGAAATAGATTTCAGTAACTGCGAGTACTTTTATTTCGGTGCTTTGTTTCTATTGTTCTTGTGTAAGTGATTTTTGTTCGACGTATCAACATTTTTAGTGAAACCAATTGCAACTGATACTTTTTTCTTTGCGATGTGTTGTCCTAGGTTGGGTTCATTGGGGAGGGTTGAGTTTATGGCCACCACATTGTGTATGTACCAATGTCCATTCCAAAGCCAGGAACATGTATATATATATATTACCGGGTACATTGGTTGTTGTTGGTTCATGTCATTTGAGTTTGTATTTATTGTAAATTATTTTGTAATCAATAAGCCTGTTAGTTTTGTTTGTTTTGTTCCCTAAGTTGTATGGTCGGAGCAATTTATAGCCGACTATATAGTTTTTTTTGTTCATTTGTGGAGGCCGTACGGTGGCCTTTTATTACTTACTAAATGTACCATGTCCGTGTAACTCCGGTGGATATTTGTATCATTAGTGCTAGATCGTGGTCGACACTATATACACTTTTAGGGCAGGTGGAATATTCCTGTACTTCCACGTTTCCACTGCACGTCTCCCATGCTGGTTGGAGAGGGGGTACATATCTCACCTAGGTTTGATGAAGTTTCATCCTTATCGAACTTCTTCTCCTGAATGAAAGCTTTAAAATGCGATGAGTATCTTTCTCTATCCATGCCTTTGATGGGTACTTTAACCTTGTGGTACAAACATGATTTATCATGTAAAGTCAAAATCTTCAAACTGACCAGAAGTGGTTTAAGTAGTTGTATTCAGTAGGTCAATGCTATTAAGGGTTCACGAATGAGAATGGATTGTATCACTGCATCAGAATGTGCTTCGTGTGTATAAATATAACTTGTATGTTTACATGGTATATATAAATACATATCAATTTATAGTAGTACAATGAAGCTTTGGTACCGCTAAACTAATCAAAAAAGTTAATATTCTTTCTTTAGAATAAAAATTTCTAACTGACGTCGCCGACGTTATAAATTTATAAAGAGGAAAAACTAGCTTATCATGCCGCAAAGGGGAAAAATTGGCCTGATCCTCGTTTTCCCCCTATAACGTTGAGGGGGAAAAGTTGGATCATGCCAATTTTTCCGGGGGGAAATATTGGATCGATCCAGTTTTTCCCCCAGGAAAAATTGGCATGGGGGAAGAATGGCTATAGGACACCGGCGTGCATTTGGTATGACTCATGGAATTGGCATAGTTCTACGTGAGTCATACTGTCCATATGACGTCAGCGCCTTAGCGCCTTGCGTTTTTGGGGTGCATAAAACTCCTCACTACCTACTACTTTAAACCCAAATACAAATAAATCTGACACTCTGCAAGTAAATCGAAACATTTTTACCCTTGATTAATTTAAATAGAATTGTATTTTCCCAGGCACAGAATTTGTCGAAATAAATGCACTCCTTCAATTACTTGAACCTTGGTTCGAGAATAATTTCCCCAAGTCATCTAAAGTTGCTTGCTGAAATTGTTTGACTTCTGAAATACAATTTTAAATATAGTAATCTACTCCTGGATCGTCTGTAAAAGCGGCTAATATAATCCCGGGTTTTAGTAATTTAGTGACACGGTTTTCGTCGCTGTTTGGGATTAGGCCTTCAATCACCTCCATTTGATACACACGTTTATAGATAGATATTTTTATTTTAAAGTACAACTTGGTAAATATACATATACATCAAATCCAATATATTACAATTTTAAACATCAGTCAATTAACATGTATATTTATATCAACCCGCCTTTAGAGCTTTATGATGCACTGTCATTTATGTACGAAAAATTATATGAATAAATTTCAAATCCATTCATCCTTATTATATCAGAGTCTTAATTCTTAGTACATACAATATAGTTTCAATATATCAGTTGTGTTTCATAATTAAATGAGAAAATAAGGATGAAAGTAACTTGATAATTTTGATTTGACAATGTAATTAAGGAAAATTTGGAAGATAAGAGCTGTCTCTCTTTGTACGTATCAACATTATAATGATCTATAATATTAAGGGCATACGATACGGCTATTTTTTACCTGATTAAATCAAATACGTAATAAAAATATACCTTCATGTGCTACTTTTTGAATAAAATGAGGTCGATTTTTTTCATATTTGCTCAAAATTCAGATTTGTGGCCGTGATTTCTTTTTCGAAAGAAAGACATAACTTTTTTGTTAAAAGATAAACACAAATTGTTTTCTGTTAAATAATCGATAATTTCTGTATTTTATAAGTATCCTAAAAAATTATGCATTTTTTATTCAGAAATAACTACTATTTATCAAAATTTTAATGTTCATGAATTGAGAAAAATACGTCATTTTTTGCTGCATGTTTATCAAAATTAAAAAAAAAAATCGTCTATTTACCGTTTTATAAAATTTGGGTCACATAATCTCCCTGCAAAATGAAACAAATTGCTGTTTTGAAAAATAGGGGTCCATGAACTCGTTTTCAAATTAAATCAGTTTGAATGATAAAAATCAGTCGAAAAATGCATCTTTTCCCGATATGTCATAGTTCTGTATAAGAATAGAACAACATACAGTAAATTTCTTATCTCCTACACAAAAAGAATGTATAGATAAAAAATGGTTGCCATTACAATCTGTCCTAGGTGATTTAAATGTTTTATAACTTGTACGAAAATTAAAGTTATATTTTGTTTTATGTCTTGCTATTTACAGCTGTCATACAATAGTTATATCTCTTAGACCATACTTGAAACTGTTCATGTGTGTAATCCTGCTTGATTGTTTTCTGTCTTTATGTCAAAAATAAACAAATTACCAAAATAAATTTGTGGGAAAATTTATGTACTGACTGATGAAAAACTTGACAAATAAATGAGCAAACTTTGAACATGAATATTTATATATTGATTAGCTTCAAACTTTTCGATAAAATTATTATGATCGTGTAGAATAATTCTCTAAAGCTGTGTTCAAACTGCCGATCAGAGCAACTCGATCAATCTAGGTGAAGCCAAATTAACATGATTAAGCGATCGGGAGACTGGTTTGTCTCAATCGACAAGAATGTTCGGGGTGATCTGCCTTGGTCGTCATCGATCTGACTTTCTACCAGAGAGTTTTGGACATGTCAAAATTATTCGAGTAAGGATGGAGAAGCCAGTCACTCGAGAAGAGATCGATAATTCGTCGAGTAGCGGTCAAATTGATCGGGAAAAGATCGTGTAGAGATCGAGTACTGATCGGAATACAAATAGTTTATCAATCAGTACTTGATTATTCCGATCTTTGAAAATTATATCCGACCATTTCCCGATCAACGACAACCTGTACGATATGTGGTCGTCAAGATTAACTCGACCAATGCCTGATCGCTTCATGATCACTGCGACTTCTATATTTTTTTCATCCGAGACCAACTCGACCAATATCCGATCTCTACGCGACCACATTCGACCACTCTTTGATCTCTACTTGGCCATACACGAGTATATATGACTGCTACACGATTCTCTAAAAATGCGTGCAGCTCTGATTTTTTCTCATAACTTTGCTTCTGCAAAAAATATATTGTCACGATTTTATTTTTGACTGTACACAAATTCCTCCGTGTACAGACGCCTCTGTATTTTTGCAAGGAGGTTTAAAATTTTAAAAGAAAAAACACAGATACCAAAGGAATAATCTAACCCAAATGTCAAATAGACGCAGCCTTAGCGAAAAACGAAAGCCGACGATAATACAAACAGAAGGGAACATAACACAACATGAAAAAAAAATAAAACCATAGCAACAAGAAACACAATTAAACTTGGGATGATCTGAGGTGTTTCAGAAGAAAAATAGATTCTGCATTTTGGCCCCCGGAGTATTTTTCAAAATATGAAAGTACTTGTCCATTAAAATTCATTATCAAACAGCTGATGACTTATTTAGCCTTCAAAGTCAGTTTTAAATAACATCAATATTATATTTAAGCTGTTTAATGGGCTTTTTTTGTTTGACTGTCCGTATTTTCCGTACATTTGCATGTCAACAAATTTTTGTAGTATAAGAATTAGAAGATGTGGAATAATTGCCAATGAGGCAACTCTCCACAGGCCACAAAAATGACACAGACATTAACAACTATATGTCACCATACGGTCGAATGGACAATTTTATTAAAAAAAATGAGACGAAAGACAAATGATTTTTATTTGAAATCGTGATAGATATATGTAAACAGTTTCAGAAAAGGTATCAATGGGATTGAAATTCTATTTTGGACAAATTTTGGGAAACTATGTGACATTTCTGCCCCCTTTTTGCAATATCATTAGGAAAAATGGTGGGTTGTTGCCATTGATACACAAAAAAGAAATATCTTGAACCATACAACTACTTGGTATCAGATGGATGGAAAATACTGCTTACACACATATAGATATAGGAAGGTGAGGTATAAGTGCCAATGAGACAAATCTCCATCCAAATAACAATTTATAAAAGTAAACCCTATAGGTAATGTACGGTCTTCAACACACATACATATGACACAAACAGTAGGCTTAATTTGTAAAAAGCAAGGAAACGGGATGGTAATATTTATGCATATTGCTATCTGACATCAGTACTCATCCAGTGACAAATCTAATTTTAAAGAAAAGAGCATTAAAACTTCTAGAAAAAAAACCCAGCTTCCTACTCTTCTTTCAGGAAGTTTATATAAACATTGGGGTCCTCTTTGTTCAGCTCCTGCAAGTCTCTGATACTTTTGATTTTGCCATTTGATAAGGGACTTTCCATTTTAAAGTTTCCTCGGATTTCAGTATTGTTGTTATTACTATTCATATTGCCCACACAATGGTCACCTTGTCAGCCACTGCATCATCTAAGGTTTTCTAGGCTGTCTGCCTCTTTTTAGCTCACCTGGCCCGAAGGGCAAAGTGAGCTCTTTCCATCACTTTGCGTCCGTCGTCGTCCGTCGTCGTCAACTTTTACAAAATTCTTCTCCTCTGAAACGACTGGGCCAAATTAAACCAAACTTGGCCACAATCATCATTGGGGTATCTAGTTTAAAAAATGTGTTCGACTAAGATGGCCTCCATGGCTAAAAATAGAACATAGGGATATGTAAACTAGATGATGAAAATTTTAGTTATATAATGACATCTGATATTGTATGTTTATCAGAGACACATGCCTCCTCAAAGAATATTTTATTTTATAATGGATACAATTGTTTTACTAACTGCAGACAGTCTAAAAGTAATAGAGTATGAGATGGTTTAGCCACTTTTATTAAAAGGGAAATTTTGCAAGGTGTTAAATTAATTGATAAAACAATGAGTGACATGATGTGGTTTAAACTTGACAAAAAATATTTTGGCTTTGAGAAAAATCTATTCATCTGCTCCATGTATATACCGCCCAGTAACTCATCATACACTATGCGAACTAATTGCGATAAACAAATATTTGAAAAACTAGAGCAAGATATTACCAAATTTTCTTTAGAGGGTAATATTGCTTTAATTGGAGATTTGAATGCCCATATCAATGACATCGAGTCTGATTAGTTTATTACAAATGAAATTGGTGACAGCCTAGATGATATTGTACCTATAAATTACATAACAGATGCTGTGCTTAAATCAAGAAGTACTGAGATATCACAAAACACCAACAGTTATGGTACACAATAAATAGAGTTGTGCATTTCTGCTCAATTAAGAATTTTAAATGGAAGAACTTAAGGAGATTCCAAGGGAAAAGTTACACTTTTTAATCATACTGAAACTTATATTGATGTATTTGCAGCTCTAGTTCTTGTCAAGTATCATAAATTTTTCAATAAATAAATTTGACCCAACAGTATCAGATCATTGTCCGATAACAGTAAATATCATGTCTCAAATAAATAGGCAACCCCCAGAAAACTTAAAAACTCCTCTAAAGTGCATAAAATGGAGTAATGAATATGAAAATATATTTAAATTAAACTTATTAAAAACTGACTTCTAACCAATTATTTCTGAAATAGAAAGCTAAGCAGAAATTCCTGTTTAAAATAACTTGTCCAGTGTAGAAGAAAAAAATTATGAAAATGTTTCTAACATATCATCTTTATTGTATAATGCTGCTTTTCTTGGCCCAAAACGATCCACGTTCAGGAATAACAAAAGTAATTCCGAAAAGTTAAAAAACCCTACTATAATAATGAATGTGAAGCACAATTTAGAGCCTTAAAACACCATACTAGGAAATTGTGTAAAGAACCATGGAATAAGCAACTAAGATAAGAAGTTATGTCCAAAAAAAAGGTACTTAATAAATTAATAAGGAAAAACTATAGACAATTTAGAAATAAAATGCTGACAAAAATTTTGGAATCAAATAATTCTTCAGATGAGTTTTGGAAAACTGTTAAAACTGTAAAGAAAAAAAAATTGAATGATCCTAGTTCAAACATTCAAGCTAAAGAATGGTTTGAATACTTCAAAAATCTAATGAATACTACTCATGACAAAAATTCTGATTTCAAAGCATGCACTGATGATAAATTTTTGAATAATTGCAACAAAAATTTAAATGTTAGGATAACTGCAAAGGAAGTGCTTCTTGCTCTGAGAGCCTTGAACAATAAGAAATCATGTGGTTCTGATGGATTAACAAATGAAATGTTGAAAATATCTTGTACTATGAACGTCAACATGTATGTAAAATTATTTAATTTAATTCTTTTTACTGGCATATATCCTTCTAAATGGAGAGAAAATTACATTATACCAGTATTCAAAGGAGGGTGTTTTAATAACCCCTCAAACTACAGATGTATAGCACTTTCTAGCTGCTTAGGAAAAATTCTCTCAAGAGTTTCGTATAACCGTTGAGAAAAGTATTCAGAAAATAATAATATTATCTGTCGTGAACAGATTGGATTCAAAAAAGGACGCAGAACTAGTGATCACATTCTTACATTAAATCTATTATTGATAAGGCTTTTAAATCAAACAAAAGAATATATGCATGTTTTATTGATTTTAAAAAAGCTTTTGACACTATAGATAGAGAGGCTCTGTTGCACAAACTGCTGAATATAACATAAATGGACCATTCTTTACTATTCTAAAAGATATGTACAAAGAATTTTTATTTGCAGTTAAAGTCACTGAAGGCATTACTAATATGTTCCCTTCCACAGTTAGAGTAAAACAAGGTTGCATTCTAAGTCCTACCTTATTTTCTTTTTATATAAATGATTTAACCTCAATGTTTGATAACACATGTGATCCTGTAACATTACATGATATAAAATTGTCTAGTCTTTTATATGCTGATGACTTAGTAATAATATCAGAATCCTCAGAAGGTTTACAAAATTGTCTAAACAAGTTCAATACTTATTGTGAAAAATTGAACTTGACTGTCAATCTTGACAAGACAAAACAATGATATTTAATAAAAGTGGTAATAGTTATCAAAAGTACCAGGATTATAATTTTATACGCCAGACGCGCGTTTCGTCTACAAAAGACTCATCAGTGACGCTCAGATCGAAATAGTTAAAAAGCCAAATAAATACAAAGTTGAAGAGCATTGAGGATCCAAAATTTCAAAAAGTTGTGCCAAATACGGCTAAGGTAATCTACTCCTGAGGTAAGAAAATCCTTAGTTTTTCGAAAAATTCAAAGTTTTGTAAACAGAAAATTTATAAAAATGACCATACAATTGATATTCATGTCAACACCGAAGTGCTGACTACTGGGCTGGTGATACCCTCGGGGACGAAACGTCCACCAGCAGTGGCATCGACCCAGTGGTGTAAATAGTTATCAAAAGTACCAGGATTATAATTTTATACGCCAGACGCGCGTTTCGTCTACATAAGACTCATCAGTGACGCTCAGATCGAAATAGTTAAAAAGCCAAATAAATACAAAGTTGAAGAGCATTGAGGATCCAAAATTTCAAAAAGTTGTGTCAAATACGGCTAAGTTAATCTACTCCTGGGGTAAGAAAATCCTTAGTTTTTCGAAAAATTCAAAGTTTTGTAAACAGAAAATTTATAAAAATTACCATATAATTGATATTGATGTCAACACCGAAGTGCTGACTACTGGGCTGGTGATACCCTTGGGGACGAAACGTCCACCAGCAGTGGCATCGACCCAGTGGTGTAAATAGTTATCAATAGTACCAGGATTATAATTTTATACGCCAGACGCGCGTTTCGTCTACATAAGACTCATCAGTGACGCTCAGATCGAAATAGTTAAAAAGCCAAATAAATACAAAGTTGAAGAGCATTGAGGATCCAAAATTTCAAAAAGTTGTGCCAAATACGGCTAAGGTAATCTACTCCTGGGGTAAGAAAATCCTTAGTTTTTCGAAAAATTCAAAGTTTTGTAAACAGAAAATTTATAAAAATGACCATATAATTGATATTCATGTCAACACCGAAGTGCTGACTACTGGGCTGGTGATACCCTCGGGGACGAAACGTCCACCAGCAGTGGCATCGACCCAGTGGTGTAAATAGTTATCAAAAGTACCAGGATGATAATTTTATACGCCAGACGCGCGTTTCGTCTACATAAGACTCATCAGTGACGCTCAGATCGAAATAGTTAAAAAGCCAAATAAATACAAAGTTGAAGAGCATTGAGGATCCAAAATTTCAAAAAGTTGTGCCAAATACGGCTAAGGTAATCTACTCCTGGGGTAAGAAAATCCTTAGTTTTTCGAAAAATTCAAAGTTTTGTAAACAGAAAATTTATAAAAATGACAATATAATTGATATTCATGTCAACACCGAAGTGCTGACTACTGGGCTGGTGATACCCTTGGGGACGAAACGTCCACCAGCAGTGGCATCGACCCAGTGGTGTAAATAGTTATCAAAAGTACCAGGATTATAATTTTATACGCCAGACGCGCGTTTCGTCTACATAAGACTCATCAGTGACGCTCAGATCGAAATAGTTAAAAAGCCAAATAAATACAAAGTTGAAGAGCATTGAGGATCCAAAATTTCAAAAAGTTGTGCCAAATACGGCTAAGGTAATCTACTCCTGGGGTAAGAAAATCCTTATTTTTTCGAAAAATTCAAAGTTTTGTAAACAGAAAATTTATAAAAATGACCATATAATTGATATTCATGTCAACACCGAAGTGCTGACTACTGGGCTGGTGATACCCTCGGGGACGAAACGTCCACCAGCAGTGGCATCGACCCAGTGGTGTAAATAGTTATCAAAAGTACCAGGATGATAATTTTATACGCCAGACGCGCGTTTCGTCTACATAAGACTCATCAGTGACGCTCAGGTCGAAATAGTTAAAAAGCCAAATAAATACAAAGTTGAAGAGCATTGAGGATCCAAAATTTCAAAAAGTTGTGCCAAATACGGCTAAGGTAATCTACTCCTGGGGTAAGAAAATCCTTAGTTTTTCGAAAAATTCAAAGTTTTGTAAACAGAAAATTTATAAAAATGACCATATAATTGATATTCATGTCAACACCGAAGTGCTGACTACTGGGCTGGTGATACCCTCGGGGACGAAACGTCCACCAGCAGTGGCATCGACCCAGTGGTGTAAATAGTTATCAAAAGTACCAGGATGATAATTTTATACGCCAGACGCGCGTTTCGTCTACATAAGACTCATCAGTGACGCTCAGATCGAAATAGTTAAAAAGCCAATAAATACAAAGTTGAAGAGCATTGAGGATCCAAAATTTCAAAAAGTTGTGCCAAATACGGCTAAGGTAATCTACTCCTGGGGTAAGAAAATCCTTAGTTTTTCGAAAAATTCAAAGTTTTGTAAACAGAAAATTTATAAAAATGACCATATAATTGATATTCATGTCAACACCGAAGTGCTGACTACTGGGCTGGTGATACCCTTGGGGACGAAACGTCCACCAGCAGTGGCATCGACCCAGTGGTGTAAATAGTTATCAAAAGTACCAGGATTATAATTTTATACGCCAGACGCGCGTTTCGTCTACATAAGACTCATCAGTGACGCTCAGATCGAAATAGTTAAAAAGCCAAATAAATACAAAGTTGAAGAGCATTGAGGATCCAAAATTTCAAAAAGTTGTGCCAAATACGGCTAAGGTAATCTACTCCTGGGGTAAGAAAATCCTTATTTTTTCGAAAAATTCAAAGTTTTGTAAACAGAAAATTTATAAAAATGACCATATAATTGATATTCATGTCAACACCGAAGTGCTGACTACTGGGCTGGTGATACGCTCGGGGACGAAACGTCCACCAGCAGTGGCATCGACCCAGTGGTGTAAATAGTTATCAAAAGTACCAGGATGATAATTTTATACGCCAGACGCGCGTTTCGTCTACATAAGACTCATCAGTGACGCTCAGATCGAAATAGTTAAAAAGCCAAATAAATACAAAGTTGAAGAGCATTGAGGATCCAAAATTTCAAAAAGTTGTGCCAAATACGGCTAAGGTAATCTACTCCTGGGGTAAGAAAATCCTTAGTTTTTCGAAAAATTCAAAGTTTTGTAAACAGAAAATTTATAAAAATGACCATATAATTGATATTCATGTCAACACCGAAGTGCTGACTACTGGGCTGGTGATACCCTCGGGGACGAAACGTCCACCAGCAGTGGCATCGACCCAGTGGTGTAAATAGTTATCAAAAGTACCAGGATTATAATTTTATACGCCAGACGCGCGTTTCGTCTACATAAGACTCATCAGTGGCGCTCAGATCGAAATAGTTAAAAAGCCAAATAAATACAAAGTTGAAGAGCATTGAGGATCCAAAATTTCAAAAAGTTGTGCCAAATACGGCTAAGGTAATCTACTCCTGGGGTAAGAAAATCCTTATTTTTTCGAAAAATTCAAAGTTTTGTAAACAGAAAATTTATAAAAATGACCATATAATTGATATTCATGTCAACACCGAAATGCTGACTACTGCGCTGGTGATACCCTCGGGGACGAAACGTCCACCAGCAGTGGCATCGACCCAGTGGTGTAAATAGTTATCAAAAGTACCAGTATTATAATTTTATACGCCAGACGTGCGTTTCGTCTACATAAGACTCATCAGTGACGCTCAGGTCGAAATAGTTAAAAAGCCAAATAAATACAAAGTTGAAGAGCATTGAGGATCCAAAATTTCAAAAAGTTGTGCCAAATACGGCTAAGGTAATCTACTCCTGGGGTAAGAAAATCCTTAGTTTTTCGAAAAATTCAAAGTTTTGTAAACAGAAAATTTATAAAAATGACCATATAATTGATATTCATGTCAACACCGAAGTGCTGACTACTGGGCTGGTGATACCCTCGGGGACGAAACGTCCACCAGCAGTGGCATCGACCCAGTGGTGTAAATAGTTATCAAAAGTACCAGGATTATAATTTTATACGCCAGACGCGCGTTTCGTCTACATAAGACTCATCAGTGGCGCTCAGATCGAAATAGTTAAAAAGCCAAATAAATACAAAGTTGAAGAGCATTGAGGATCCAAAATTTCAAAAAGTTGTGCCAAATACGGCTAAGGTAATCTACTCCTGGGGTAAGAAAATCCTTAGTTTTTCGAAAAATTCAAAGTTTTGTAAACAGATAATTTATAAAAATGACCATATAATTGATATTCATGTCAACACCGAAGTGCTGACTACTGGGCTGGTGATACCCTCGGGGACGAAACGTCCACCAGCAGTGGCATCGACCCAGTGGTGTAAATAGTTATCAAAAGTACCAGGATTATAATTTTATACGCCAGACGCGCGTTTCGTCTACATAAGACTCATCAGTGACGCTCAGATCGAAATAGTTAAAAAGCCAAATAAATACAAAGTTGAAGAGCATTGAGGATCCAAAATTTCAAAAAATTGTGCCAAATACGGCTAAGGTAATCTACTTCTGGGGTAAGAAAATCCTTAGTTTTTCGAAAAATTCAAAGTTTTGTAAACAGAAAATTTATAAAAACGACCATATAATTGATATTCATGTCAACACCGAAGTGCTGACTACTGGGCTGGTGATACCCTCGGGGACGAAACGTCCACCAGCAGTGGCATCGACCCAGTGGTGTAAATAGTTATCAAAAGTACCAGGATTATAATTTTATACGCCAGACGCGCGTTTCGTCTACATAAGACTCATCAGTGACGCTCAGATCGAAATAGTTAAAAAGCCAAATAAATACAAAGTTGAAGAGCATTGAGGATCCAAAATTTCAAAAGTTGTGCCAAATACGGCTAAGGTAATCTACTCCTGGGGTAAGAAAATCCTTAGTTTTTCGAAAAATTCAAAGTTTTGTAAACAGAAAATTTATAAAAATGACCATATAATTGATATTCATGTCAACACCGAAGTGCTGACTACTGGGCTGGTGATACCCTCGGGGACGAAACGTCCACCAGCAGTGGCATCGACCCAGTGGTGTAAATAGTTATCAAAAGTACCAAAAAACTTACTAAAGACAAGTTTGTATTGAATAATGAAGTAATTGAATGTTGCACAGAATATAAATATTTAGGTATACTATTCAAGCCATCAGGAATTTTCACTAATGCTGCAAATCTCCTATGTAAAAAGCTTATAAGGCATTGTTTTGTATTAAAAAAATACTCTACTCAGATAAAATGGATGTTTTTCCCATATGAAACTATTTAATTCTTGTGTTAGCCCAATATTACTGTATTGTAGTGAGATATGGTCGCTATATATTGTGAAGAACAACAAAACTCTTGAATCTCAATATTTAGGTCTTTCCACCTTTCCGTGGAAAGACCTATTGAATTTGTTCTGATTATTATTATTATTATTTTTTTTTTTTTTTTTCTTCCGCCTAAATTCTTTTCTTGCGTAATATTGATGTTTCAAAAGATGTCGCTAAGATATTTGGTATATGATGTCGTATAGTTTATACGCTTTAAAATTTTACAACTGCGTAACAAAATACTTTACGTTGTAAGAGTTATCTCCCCAAACACTGTTATTCTTGTGGCCACTACTCCTTCGCAACCGTAAAAGATTACTGCAATTTTATTTTACCAAATTGCTCATTACGTCTTCAGGATTAGAATATTCATTTGGACCGAAGCTATCCAGAGACTCCATATGAGAGTTATTTCCCCTTATGCATTTGATATAAGTGATATGCGTTTCTTACTGGTAAACCATCAGTGATATAGGCCTAGGGTCTTTAGATTTGATGTCCTTGGTCCAAAAAAATGAAAAAAAGGTCAAGGTCAAAGGTCAAGGTCATATTCTAAATTTTGATTTTGGCTTATTTTCTCTTATTTTCAACAACAGTGAAAGATATTGACAAATTCTTTTTACTAAATTGTGAGTTGCGACATGTTGTAACTTATAAATTTTGGTTGGAAGGGTGGGTAAACAATAAATGAGAGTTTTCGCCCATCTTGTATTTAAAATCATGCCTATAGTGATATAACTCATTAACCATACATATTACAGACCTAGGGTCTTTTTCTTTGAGGTCCTTGGTAGGTGACCTTAAAATTGAGGTCAAGGTCAAAGGTTAATAGGGCGTTCTAGATTTTGACCTTTGCTTTAAATTCATATTTATACATTATAAAGTCATAGGAACTGACATTTTAGATTGATTTTTAATATTTTGATAATAAAATAGATCTTTACTTGTGGAAAGACCTTCAATTGTTCTTTGAACAATTGGTTTTTAATTATCTATGGAATCGGTAAAACTCCAAACCAAATTTGCGAAAGGTCTTCTAAATGTTAATTCAAAGGCAGTAAATACAGCTGTATTAGCTGAACTGGGAATGTACCCTATTGGTATACAGGCCCTTAAGTCTTCTGTAGGATTTTGGTTACATATTTTAAAGTCAAATGAAAATGAGTAATTATTATATAATGTTTATAAAGCTAACAAGCAGTTAAATGATGGATTTGCTTCAAAAGTTAAAATGCTACTTTCAAATTTGAATTTCACTCATGTTTGGGAAAATCAATGTACCTTCTCTAAAAAAAAGATTGCTTTTAGCCGTCGTGAAGAAGCTTAATGAAAATTACATTATATTTGGGAGAAATTGGATAATTCAATAAATGGAAATAAACTAAGAACCTACAGAAAATTTAAAGTACAGTATGAACTAGAAAAGAACCTTTTTATTGAATTTAGATAAAAATGTTACTAAACATTATGCTAAAAAATAAGAATAAGTAATAGTATGCTGGCTGTTTAACGTGGTAGATACACCAAAACAGCTTTAGAAAATAGAATATATCCTTTATGCCAAAAAGAGGTGGAAGATGAATTTCATTTTATCATAACATGTTCAGAAATTAATAAAACTAGGATCAAAATGTTTGATGGAATATCTAGTATTGTCCCCTGTTTTAATTCAATGAATGAAGAAAACAAATTTGATTTTATATTTTCCTGCGAAGAATGTGATATTTTACTTATCATTGTTAACTACATAAGTGAAATGTATAAGGAGAGAAACAATTATAATGTCAATATATGAACTGTGTAATTGATGGCTTAACTTATAATGTTATATATATTATAACATATTTTTTGTAACATAAGCATACTATTTTAATTGATAATTTTAAAGAGGAGGCATGCTGTCAAAAATATTATTAGAAAAATAAATACTAATAATCTATGTTTTTGTTTTTCTTTCAATGCTATATGTTTGTAGTGTTTAATGACTATCGTTTTGTAATTAATATGCCACTGTCTGTTTGTTCGTTTTTGTTGTGTATTTTAGTAACAATCCTATTGTTTGGATTTTAGACTAATAAAATTCTTATTCTTATTCTTATTCTTATTCACAGAACACCAAATGGCACAGAAATTATTAAAATCAACTTAAGGTCACCTTACTGCTGTTTTTTTTCATTCGAAATTTTTGACATGATATCACACACACAGGAGACGAAAGACAAATATGTTATGTTTGGAGCGAATTTCTTTCTAACACTAACAATAAAAACAGTGCAGCGAGCACACGTTTTGATTAATTGTTTCTAATGTGATATCAGTGATATGAGCGTCACTGATGAGTCTCATGTAGACGAAACGCGGGTCTGGCGTACTTAATTATAATCCTGGCACCTTTGATAACTATTCTAACATACTTTTGCAAAGTTTGCATAAACTTTGACAAATTTTATACTTGCTGCAAATGCGTCTGCAGTTTGTCGTTTAGTTAGTTCAACCGATTCATTTCTTTCTAACTTTAACATTAAATCAATTATCTAAACTTTTTCTTGCTTGTCATAACTCAAAACAATGTCTTAACTTGCCCAAGTAAAGGTAGAGTGTTACTAACACATGTTATACTGCCTTTTCTGTCATTTTAACAAATCGGCCCTTCGTTGTGATACAGATGCAACAGCTTCTTGATGTTTTACCTACAATCACGATTTGTAGTGTAACTGATTTGTTCTGTGGTGTTGTTTTAATTTCTGATGACTTGGGTACCGTTGTAGGGACGGTGGTAAAAATTCCAGTACTAGTATATATGATACAGTGAATTTGTATCATCGGTAATTATGTAGAATCCCTGGAATTTTCAAGGATTATGTAGAATCACTGGTTAGTTAAGGGTTTATATATATTCACTTAAGTTTTCAGGGATTGTGTATAATCACTGGAAAAATGTCAGGGATTATACATAATAACTGAAATGATGAATTAGTTTTATTTATATAGAAATTGAATAAAAGTTTTAAAAAAATCATTCTATAAAATCATATCAAAACATCTATATAAACATAAATTGTAAAATGTTAAGCAAAATATATTAAAAGGATAACCTTAACACATTAATATGTGAGCACAGTATATTATAATGTTAGGAACAATATACTTTAATATTAAGCACTATATATCAAAGTGTTTAAAACAATATTTCAAAATCAATCATCTAATTTTACAAACAAAATTTGGATGAGATGGACTATTGAACATTTACCCTGCTTTTCAAATTCGATTCAAATTTTACTACACGTCTTACAGAAATAAAGTTTTCAGTACAAACATCTGAGGAACCAAAAAAAGAGTCTCCCAAGAATCTTTGTAGCTCATCTGATCTACTTTGAATTTTAACATCATGTAGAATAAGGAATTGTATATTTAAATATACAATTCCTTGGTAGAACTAAATTAAATTAAAATCCTAACAGAAACTGCAAATCATTGGTACTGCCTGATGTTCTGTACATTTAGTTTTGTAAGTTCTCTCATTTAAACTTTCGTGTTCATTTGATGTTCTAAAACATTTTCACCATTGTTTTAACTTACCACATAAACATGGATGCACTGGGAATTTACACTTAGCACATTTTTCTCATATGATCTTGGTAAACCATGATGGACTTAACATTAAATAGATTGCATATCAACTTTAAAAAATAGTCTGCGTGAATTAAATTCTTTGCTAAGTATAGGTTTAATAACAAGTCACAAACCTGATCAAAACAATAGTATAATAATAAGACGCTAATAGTAGAAATGTGCGTATGATAAATTGTACTTTTATATCTTTTTTTCATCAGTTATCCAGGATTTTAATCTTACTGTTTACTTAAACTTTCAAAAAGTAAAAAAAAATGATAATTTGTCTATATTTTATTCGTATCAAACAAATGATCTTTGAATTACTGATAATCCCTAAAATCATGTTAGGGAATTTGTAGAATAATTATTAAAATGTTCAGTAATTATGTAAAATCACTGGTAATTTTCAGGGATTATGTAGAATCACTAACGATTTTAGTGATTCTACATATTCCCTGAAAAACCAGGAATTCTACATAATCCCTGATTTATATACAAATTCACTGTAACATATATATAGTTGGTGAAGTGGCGACAAAATTGTTGTTGACTGCATTCGTAACATATAATACCATGTTCAAAAAAGGTTTCGAAAAATAGTTTGTTGTTTTGAAACTTGTATACAATGACCTTATTTTAAGTTATGTGTATATTACACCCGCAACATGTAGGCTTCATTTCTATAGAATTAATTTTCGTGTTATTGGTTATGTACAGGCACCTACATCAGTTTGACGGCAGTTGTCTGTTGAATATATGTAATAAATGTAAACACATGAATAGAAAGTAAGTCAAGAGTATGGGCAGTCATAGGATTGCACACAATAAGCGATACATTATTTTTTCTTTGATACTTGTAAAATGATATACTAGTAAACTATAGTCAAAATGAACCAGAATGACTCTATGAGTTTAGCAAACATCCGAAAAAATATGATAGAAATATTAAAATTTAATATAACAACACAAAAAATGAACATTCGAACCCTATCTTCAATACCATCGCTTATTGGTAGTTCTGTGCTCTACTAATGGAGCTACGGCGATGCTTATCATTAGATATCTTATTAAGAAGCTATATCGGTACAATTTATCGATGTTACATTTTTTTCTTTAAAGTTGTTTTTTTTTATGTAATAAGGACACACTAAACCAATTTCCTTTTTTGAGGGAAAAAGTAGTATGAATAACAACAATCACAAAAATCATAACTTGTTTTTTATTTGTTGTTTGAAATGTCCTTCTGGGGGATTCCTTTTTTTTTCAACTAAAAACACCCGAAAATCCGCATATTGGAATTTCATCCTTTTTGACAATGTTTGAGGGTTACATTAACTATTGATCACACATATCATAATATATGTAAATCGAGATATTAATCAAAAAGCATTTTTATTTTTTGTTTTTATAGTAAAAAAAATCCCGGCAAATTGGTCCTACCTCAAATTTAGGTTTGATCCTCCTTTTCTTCCAGTATAATAACAGCTAGAAAGGAGATTAATACCTAAATTTACTAAAGTGTTAATTTTACAGCTGTGATTTTTAGAATGACACTTCATAGTACTGTTCTGATTATGTTAAGCTGCATCTTTTGTCCAAAGCTACCAGAAGAAAGTTGGTGACCTCACATATTGTGTCTGGTGTTATTAACAGCAATTTCAACAGTTCATCATTGTCAAGTTCCTGTGTGTGTATGTTCCGCTTGCCTTCTACTGTTGAAAACTATGTTTGTCTCTCTGCGGAATAGCAGGACACTGAATTAGAAAATGCATCTCGTCCTCAACATCTTGGTTATTGCATGCTTTGCAGAGTCTTTCTAATATAGGTTATTGTCGGTAGCGACCCATTTTCTGTTTCTATAGGAAATGTACCACTTCTAAGCTTTGAAATGACAGATCGTTGCTTTGATGGCATAGTTTTGTTAAAAATTGGTTCTTGAGAGTAATTTTCTTAAGTTTTGATATATGTCCTCAGTTTCGGCATCCCTTTCACATTGGTTTTCTATTTCTCTGACCCTTTATATGTTAGTCTTTCCTTAACAATGCCTAAAAAAAGCTTTCACTCCTAGTCCAAGTGTACCAATTTGTTGATAGTATTGTGATATATTACATTTGTTCAAAATTTACTTCACTTCAAATGACCAGTTATTCCTGTGAGTATTTTGTTTGTCCCATAAAAATATCTTTTCGGCAGTCGTCTTTCTGACATTCTTATAATTCTTAACCATATATATAGGCGGATGATGTTTAGTTGACGCCTTAGTTGCACATCCATCTAACATGTTTCTCCTGCATATTGACGAAAATTCCGGCTTCAATAGTAAAGGAATTACTTTTATCACGACAGTTATAAAATGAATAGCAGGACAAATCGAGTAATACATTCCGTGGACGTGTACTAAGTCTTTCAAGATTGGTAAATGTACCTTACTGAAGTGACGACTTTTTGTTTTTGCAAAAGTTAACAGAGGTTATGTAATGATATTTTTTTCCATTTAACAATTCTTTTAAATAAATAGTTAAACGCTATACACGATTAATAAAAATTTGCAACATTTAACCTATGTCGAATCTATTTCCCCGCCGGAGTCCAAAGCAATATGCACTATTATTTTTTTTTGGCAACCATCAAAACCTTGTCCAAATTTCACCATACGATTTTTTAATTATCAAGAACATTTAATTGAAACTTAAAGTTACTAAAATCAAGACAGAAATATTTGTCTGTATTGTACAACAGATTCTGGGAATGTGGGAAGGGAAGATATTTGATGTAAAAAAGTAGTTATGACAAGGTCACAACTAGTCATATTGCATTCCTTAATCATATATTGAATTTGTTTAAATAGTGGTTGGTGTTTGCTAAGTTTTCATTTTGCTTTGCGGAGGAAAATTTGATGATTCTGTTTTTAATCACAGGGGTAGTAGGGACAGTCAGTGCGTAAAGTTTATACGGTATTGGTTTTGTAAATAGTTTGATGCCGTAAGGTGACCTATATATGCATACGTCATACCAGTGACATCTTTTTATCTTTTATTTTAACATCAAGTATAAAAGAAATGAAAAATGTTAAGGAATGCAATATGACTTCTTAGCATTTAGAACGAAATGTACGAGGGATAAGAAGATCAGTAGTAAATAACTTCATAAACAGCTGTTTCTTTTTCAAGCGTTTGAAACGTATTTGTTTTGTTTTTTTTTTACATTTTTTTTTTTTTTTTTTTGAAACGTATTTGTTGATGAAAGACAATTTTGTTTTCAGAAATACAGTTGCAACAATAGTCCCAAAAAAGATCTTGAATACAACAACAACATCTTTGAGGACGATAAAAGAAAAAAGTACAAAATATCTAAGTACGAAGAATGAAAATACAGGTTAGTAATTTCAGTAAATGCCCATGCGAATACGATATTTGTTTGCTTTGTTTTACTAAGTTTTACTGCTTGTTATAAGTACTTATAAAAAAAAAGTCGTCACTACAAATATAAAAAAGAAGATGTGGTATGATTGCCAATGAGACAACTATCCACAAAAGACCAAAATGACACAGACATTAACAACTATAGGTCACCTTACGGCCTTCAACAATGAACAAAGCCCATACCGCATAGTCAGCTATAATGGGCCACAATAATACAATATAAAACAATTCAAACGAGAACACTAACGGCCTTATTTATGTAAAAAAAAATGAACGAAAAACAAATACGTAACTTATAAACAAACGACAACCACTGAATTACAGGCTCCTGACTTGGGACAGGCACATACATTAATAATGTGGCGAACGCAACCTATGTACAATGTATTACTGGTAAATTATTAAACCAGGTTTGCCAAAATCATGTTCATCCAATTTCTAAAATTCATTTCAAACAGTATAAGACATACGATATAGTACGTGTTACACGGTGTATATTCGGAACGCTTGCTTTCCGATTAAATCGAGAGTAACGCTTGCTTTCCGATTCCGGAAATGCATACTTTCCGATTGTTAACAATGAAATAAGGGAAAGGATAGAAAGGTTGGTCTACAACATTAAAACCCCTATGAAATAGCATTTGTTCTTGATAATGAAGTGAAGTTGACGGTACAAAACGAATTTACAGGTGCCCAGATTCATGATTTATTATTTCTTACAGATGAATGTGAATATGATCTTCTTTACAACAGAACTGCATTTTTTGGCAAAAAGTCTTTACAGTCAACCATATCAAAATTTTAAAACTCGCATCAACTTTCTCAACGCAGTTTTATCTTAAGGTGTAATACCACCATTGATTTTCCCCTATTAGTCTTTGTTAAATTTGCACTTTTCAAAAAATTGTGCAGAATTTGTCTTTGTTTCAAATAAAGAAATACTTGGCATGAGTACAGTTTTATCCTGTCCAGTCCTATAGAAAAAATTTCACATAACATTTCTTTGCATATAAGAAAATAACCATCATTGGAAGTTAACCAATCAAATTTCTCCCCTTATTCTATCTGTGCACAAGGTTTAGTCACCATGTAACCTCAAGATTACAAAATTTTCTATAGAAATCACAAATAAAAAATACTGGTGTTTTGAAATACCCAAGACATATGTTTATGACACAGAAATAGTTTTACTGCAATAAAATGTAGGATTAATTACCTACAACGGTCAAATTCAAGGGAATATTTTTTTAGACCTACTTTCGTATGCAACCGGATGTGACATACCATGATTTGCAAACTCCATACAGCGTTATCGTTCGGGTCATACTTCCCTTTCTCTGTAAAGAAGCGTAGCCAGATGTCACCACTGTTTCGGAGTTTGAATGATTTGGTGGTATTACACCTTAATACGGTAAATATATCATTTTGATACAAACTATCAATTCATAAATGATATGATTGTGTTTTAATGCCATTTTTCTGAAAATCGATGTGTAGCGCTTACTTTGAGATTCAGGAAATACTTACCTTAATATTTGATGTTGCAAGTCCGGTCATATATGGTAGTTTTAACACAACAAACCATTAAAAGTCTAAAATGGCCTATATTTGTACTCGACTGTACTGATTTTTACTCGACCAGTCTGAATTGATCTGACTTTTACTTGACGTTACTCGACTCTAGTCTTAACCATACTCGACTGTACTGAATCAATCAATGTATTCGTAGATAGTAGATGTGTTTGTGTGCTGTTAAATTGTTCCTTTTAAAATTGTTATACGATGATGACTGATGTACCCATATTTAGACTATTTTATTTATTGTGTCTGTTTAAGTAACGCATCAATGTAATTATAACGGAATTTGATGAGACTGTTATTAAAGTGAGAGGGTAAGCGGTATAGAACCAGGTTTAATCCATCATTTCCTACATTTGAAAATGCCTGTACTAAGTCAGGAATATGACAGTTCTTGTCCATTCGTTTTTGATGCGTTTTGTTATTTGATTTTGCCATGTGATTATGGACTTTCCGAATTGATTTTCCACTAAGTTCATTATTTTTGTGATTTTACTTCGTACCCGACCCTTATCTCTGCCATTGAAAATAGTTTGAACTATTGCTCGACCAGTCTGAAATAGTCAAAACCACTCTGAACATGTACCCGACCTAAAATTCTAAATTAAACTTAACTTAAGGTCTGAACATACTGAACAGAATAACCTTTCCTATTTTAACTGTTAAAAAAAAATCTTTCTAACTGACACATATAACAACAACCAACAAAAGCAAGGAACTATTAAACCTTATATTAGAAATATATCTATTATTATAACTTTGGGATACTTTTTTTTTAGATTATATATAATTCATATCAAAAAGGGATAAAATTCAAGAAATTGATAAAGTTGTTCTTCTGGTCAGTTATGAAGATTAAAATACTACCTCTTAAAGTATTTCCTCTGATTGTGACAAACGCATTAATAAAATCAAACCCAAATGTATTCTTTGGTCAGAGGTTTTAAATTTTAAATAACATTTATTTAAAATTGCAACATTCTGTTTAACTTAAACATGTTTTAAAATATTAAGTTTAAGAAAATAGGTTTCCATTTTACCTGTAAAACACTTATGTACTGAGGTAATTAAACCATACTAACGTGCTTTTTGTATGCCATGTCTTAAACTTGACAAAACTACTTAAATGTAATTCAATTTTTTTGTTACTGTTACTTTGGAACACATTACCTTTTTTGAAAAGGTAATCAAAATTGCTATGGAAATTCTATTATCCTGATTATATTAAATTCTTAATTTAACAGAACAAAACAAAGGTCTCATTTTTCTAAATTTATTTAGTATTTATATTTAACATATATTAATAAAAAAAATATCATTGCATTATAAACTAAACTCAACTGACATCATAAATCTATAATAGGCTTAGATTGATGGGAAAAATGGTCCAGTAAGCATAAAATACTTCTGAAACATTAAAACAAATTGAGTAACATTGAAATTATTAGTCACAATTATTTTTTGAGATATTTGATCAACTTGTTTCATTTATATTCTAAAGTTGATATTAGTGTACAAAAATCATGTAAACGTTAATTAATATATTGCGTTATGATTGATTGTTGTAAAAATTGTAATTTCAATACAATATTGAATACAAGTCATTTTAAATTTCTAGTTGATGTTCAAATTTCTTTCTTTTTTTAAATACATTTAAAGGTACAAAGAATATGTCTAGGTTGGTTAAGACTTGGTCGAGAAAAGTTCAGACCAGGTCGAGTATGGTTCAGATTTGGTCGATCATGGTTCAGACTCGTATAAAATGATTACGTACTGGTGGAGTACAAGTTCAGACTTTTGAGTATGGTTCAGACAATTGGTTGGTTGTTCTCTACGATTTCCTCAACTTATGAAATAACTCCACATTAATGTTTGTTTTAATAGAACACTTTTATATTAAGTCGATGATACTTGGTTTGTACCAAGAGTATGTACGTGTACTATTATAAAGCGTTTGGATATCTAATTCTATGAATATTTAGGGGCCTGATTTACAACATCTCATCCATAAGGATTAGTTTGCCAACCCCACTCCTTGTTAGTCATTGTTGTCATGATAAAGCTTCAAATTTAAAAGTCAAACCTCTGACAAGACAGTCATCAATACTATTTAAAAATACACCTTTATGAGCATGCATACTAATTTTTTAGCATATGTTGGTAAATGAAGTTCATCTTCTCTAAATACTATGTCACATTCCTTTAAATAAATAAAAGTGGATATATTCATGTCCACTAATGAAGAAGAAAACAACCCAAATGCCAAAGATAATTAAAAGACGTCTAGAGGTCAATACGGAATTTCAAACAATCGACAAAACAAAAAATAAATAAGCCAATAGTTTTTAATAATTTCTTTACAACTTTTTTTAGGAATTAGATTGAAACTAACAATTTATAAAAAAATGATTTCATTGTGGCTATTCTGTGAAATAGACATGTGCCAGGTTAGGGGGGGGGGGGGGGGTTGGAATTCCGCTAACATGTTTAACCCCGCCAATTATGTATGTATGTGCCTGTCCCAAGCCTGGAGCCTGTATTTCAATTGTCGTTTGTTTATATGTTTCATATTTGTTTTTCGTTCATTTTTTAAAATAAATAAGGTCGTTAGTTTTCTCGTTTGAATTGTTTTACATAGTCATTTCGGGACCTTTATAGCGACCTATGCAGTATTGGCTTTGCTCATTGTTGAAGGCCGTACGTGACCTATAGTTCGTAATATTTGTGTCATCTTGGTCTCTTGTGGAGAGTTGTTTCAATGGCAATCACAACACATCTTCATTTTTTATATCAATCAGACGTGTTAGAGAAGCCATTAATATTTTAACATTCATTTGAGAACAACAAAATAGATGTCTATTTCAAGTATAAATATAATTGGTCATTAATGAATTTTATTATGGCATCAGATATGGATGTCGAAACGGAAATGGGAGTTGGTTTGAAACCGGACCCACCTCAGTATTTCATATGTATATATATTTATTAGTAACATAGTGTGTTAGTGACCTAACACGAACTATACGAGTCAGGAAATACCTTATGGGGTGATGCACGAACCTCATTTGGAATTCAATATTCCCGTATATATCATATTAGGTCACTAGCGCAATATGTAACGAATTTATCTAACCGACTATCTTTATTTGTTGAATTTAGTCTGCAGTTGTTTCATTTGCAATCATAACACATCTTTTTATTTTCACATTAAAGTGTTCAAGTGTTCAGTTATAAGAACCTACTTCCATTGCTCTGCACACACAAAAAAACAATCTCAACAATAACAATTTAATATCAACAACATTGATATAACAATATCAAACAGAACAGATACATCGAAATATTCAAAAATAGTACCAAAGTCGTAACTATGTTACCATCTTCGCTAGCCAAGGGTTACGATCCACTCCCGCTCTCTTCAAGAAGAAAGCGGGAGTGGATCGTAACCCTTGGCTAGCGAAGATGCTATGTTACTAACCGTGTATTGAAATAAGGCCCGCCTCCCTGCTAACCTTATATGGAATATACACGGTCTCCATGTGGATGCTTTTAACTAATCCCTAGAAATGTATTGGAGGTCAGATAATATTGACTCAGTTGTGTCGGTAAATAGACACTGAACCAGTTTAAACTATAAATGTTTATTCGCCTATTTACTAAGTAGAAGAGTGTTTTTATTTTTAAAAAAAGTGGCACTCAGCATATATTATTAATGTGTACATGAAGTGACAACTTCTTGCTAGAAACTGAATATTTTCACCTCAACTAAATAAATTTTAATTGGGATACGTATTAAATATAATAAAAAAAATGTTCTGATCCATGTTGTTTGGCATGTTTGTTAGATCATCAATGATCAAAGAGATGGTTATGAAAGTATGCTACTAAAATGAACTTTTTATTTATGCATTAAACTGCTTAGCTTTGAGCTCAGTTCATAATTAATAAAAACAAAAATCATAATCTGCAAATGCAGTCTGTGTGAAATAAAGATTTGACACACAACTCACATTTGCACATGATCTGCTGTAAGGTACTGAGATGATCACAACTGTCAGCACGTGGATTGTTGAATTACATTCCAGCTCCTTTGTTTTAACACGGGTGATCTGAGCCGGATCACCCCTACCAGATCACCCCAGTTTGAGTTTCTTTGTTATGCATGTTTTCCTTTGTTCAGTAACATTTTGGCGGGAATGTCAAATCCACTATAAAACTTATAATTAATTATACGGAAAAGACTATCTATGAAAATTCACGTAGAAAAAATCCAGTGTATATGCTGGGATTCGAACTCAAGACCTTTAGCATATCAAGCCACGACACATACCACTACACCAGGACGACTGGATACGAAACAACAGTAGGAAGGTCTTTAGGGAGGTCTTTCTTTGAACAATCCCGACACCCCAAGGTGTGTTCTACAACAAGAAAAACCTTCAAATATGCATTATCTGACTTATATACCGTAAAAAAAATATTAGTTTTATAATGATTTGTAAAAGTTAGTATCCTATTTTACCGACAACACTAAAGTAGGATATTCCTTTCTAATGCGTTCAGGTTTTAATACGCCCTGCAGCTCATTTAAAATGTGAAATAAAACTCACTAAATAATTAAGATATAAACCTTTTAAAAATTGTTATCCATACACAATAAAAATATTACTGTAACTGCATGAAGTAAGACGCAAATGTATTGTTACCATCCGATAACAATGTATGACAAATACAAGACACATTGTAAAGTTATTTATTGTACCAGTTAGCTTATCGAAAAGGGGGAGAGGTATGTTTTTTTCTATTTGTTATGTTATTTTTTTCGCGGTTAAAATGGTTATTTTTTTTTTAATTTTACTTGAATCGAATGAAAAATTCAGAAATATTGTCTGTTGAATAGCAATACATTTTATTAAAAGATAATCAGGATATAATCATATATACTCTCCGCACCCGACCCTTTCGTGAGTTACTTTTGTGTTATTCAATAGAATATAAGATTATCTTATTAGTTGATCATTTGATAGAGTAAAAGGTATACATAAATTTCAAAAAGTTAAGAACTTACACGAAGACGAATATGAATACATGTAGGTCACAATATGATTTCCTATTCAGTGTGTATCGTTCTGAACATGCATGAAATATTTGCCACTGGACGTTAAGCAAGCAACCAAAAATCAATCAACCTATTCAGTTAGACTCAATAAGATTTTCAAAATCTTACACACGAATATGTTAAATCTTGATTTATTTTATGAAAGTCTACATTAAAATTCATCTGACATAGATGATAATGTTTAAGAAATAATTCATGGGGGCTTGAATATATCGTGATTTTACCACGGGTTGGTCCTTTATGACAAATATTTTACCCTGAGCGTTAGCGAGGGGTAAAATATCGGCATAAAGGGACAACCCGTGGTAAAATCTAGATATATTCAAGCCCACATGAATTATTTCGATTCTAATAGGACAAATACGGCAATTCTTTTGGATCAAAGCGCTCTAGGTGGAGGCAAATATTTGCCGTTCTCATAAATAAACGCATTAAATTGACGTCATAGAACGGAGCAAACTGAATTAGTGACATGTTTTAACTATTTAAAATAACGTATTTAGATAGTTTTGGATGAATTTAAATGATAATTTACTTATATGTCTAACATGTATAAAAAAAAAATGGCTTATAACACATTTTAGCATCGTTTGTTTACGTTTCCTTGTTGTGATGGTTTTCGGATTTACAAGCGTGAATTTTCCCGTAAAATGCTTATATTCTTACGTCATCGTTCTATGACGTCGGGTTCCTCATTCATTAAAAAAAAATACGACGTGGGGGTACAATGGGAACAGCCCATGAAATATATTCATATTTTACCACGGGTGTGTACTCAAAGCGTTTGAAGGACGTCATGTTAGAATTCTTTATTGTAGCGATAAATCAACAAAACTTCACGTTATTTGTTTCTAAAATTAAAATGCGGGACTACAATGACGGGTTCTTTTTCACCTATCATTGATTGAACTTTAAAAATAAATATCCAAATCGGCAACAAAAAACTATTAGACGAATAAAGTTTTGAAGTAAATCATAGATTCCATGTTTATCAAGGAAAATAATGACCTTACACAGGTCATTATTTTATGCCTTGGAGCATATACCATTGAAACATGGTATCGTTCGGGTTGATTCTGAAAAAGAATGACCTGACGTTCTGAAAGAAAATAACTCCATATAGGTATATAAATGATCATTCACTCATAATGTTAGCAAGTATAATTTGTTTAATCTTTTTGTCCGTCAGACCTGTTCAAATCTATAATGGATATAGAAAGATGTGGTGTGAGTGCCAATGTTATGAGACAACTCTCCATCCAAATAATAATTTATAAAGGTAAACAATTATAGGTCAATATACGGCATTTAACACGGAGCCGTGGCTCACATCGAACAACAAGCTATAACAGGCCCCAAGATCACTAATGTAAAACCATTCAAACGGGAAAATCAACTGTCTAATCTATATAAAAAACGAGAAACGAGAAATATAGATTCTTACACTGCAACAAGTGTATTACGATATTTCTCCACTGGAGACAGTTTTAAATTTTATTATTTAAAGCGCGAGGTTTGCCGAGCCCTTTAAATAATAAAATTTAACTGTCGAGAGTGGAGAAATATCGTAATACACGAGTTATAGTGTCGGAATCTGTTTCTCTAATGCTTTTTGTCGTTCTTTTTCAAAGATTTTCAGAAAATTGTGCTCTTTAAATGCGACGTCATCAGGCAAGGTCGCTTTTTTTCATGACGTCACAATAGGAAAATTGAGAAGAAAACACAAAACGTTTTGACGTCATAATCAAATTTCGACTTATCATTTGCCGAGAACAGATTTTTCACTAGTGAGGAGAAATATTTTTCTCACACCGGTCAGGAAATGTAAAAATAAAAAAGTTTCCATGACGTCCCAACGGTAGGTGCAAATGACGTTGTAATTGGGAAAGTAAGCAATAATACAAAAAATTGGATGTTTTGTTCTAAATTTGTTCCACCGCACCATGCTTGCACGTGTTAGAAATTTTAACATTTTGACAAGTTCATACATATACGGAAGCGTATTAGCGCCACACATTTTTTTTTTCCTATGTTTGCGTTATAACGCAAACCTTTGCGTTATCATGCAAACATTTGCGTTATAACGCAAACATTTTGCGTTATAACGCAAACCTTTGCGTTACAACGCAAACCTTTGCGTTATAACGCAAACATTTGCGTTAAACCTTTGCGTTACAACGCAAACCTTTGCGTTATAACGCAAACATTTGCGTTAAACCTTTGCGTTACAACGCAAACCTTTTCGTTATAACGCAAACATTACCTTTGCGTTACAACGCAAACCTTTGCGTTATAACGCAAACATAGGGAAAAAAAAATGTGTGGCGCTAATACGCTTCCGTATACATATCAAACTTCGGATAAAAAAAATCTTTTGGTGCAAGGTTGGTGCGATACTTTATTTTATATTTTTCATAGCCTTGCTTAAAGTTGCCATCCAAATTGGACTTATTCATCTGACAAAGTTTAGTTTAAACATTCTTATGCGTATAGGATTTTTTTTATGAATGTAACGTGTATTCATAATATTATTTGTGGAAGTATATCTAGTTAAACTTGTAAAAAAATCCGAAAGCAATGAAATACATATTGTTAGGGAGTCGATATCATCTTTCAGGACATTTTTTTTTAATTATGAAATTTTAGATAGAAATGCAATATAACAAAATCTGTACATTTCTTATGTTTCTGCTAATTATTATCAATTCAAAATCTGGTATCTAAATGGAACAATCTTCTCTCTCTGGTACAGCCCGTAACAGAGTAGTGATCGTTTCTTTACCGTCAGAATAAGTTACGTTATCGACAAACTTATTTCACAAGTGACATAATTTAATTTTCTTCATCAACAAAATATTTCATGTCCAACGTGTAGGTTTTCATTGTTTAAGTCGAAGTTTTTCTTAACACAGTAAAATATTTCATACGATAATCGTTGATAATTCCCCTCTACACAGGAACCGGACAGAGGTAACTCTTGCAAATTTCTTCGCGCCGATGGGTGTAACACTGATTTTTATGCCAGTTTATTCGCCTGATCTCAGCGCGGCAGAGCCAGTTTTCATGAATTCCGGAAAATAGTTTTGAAACAAGAACGATTTCAAACTATCATTTAGGAAAAATCTGAAATTTGCTGTGTTTCTAAGTTTAGGGGAAATAACCACATCAGACACGAGAGAGTTCTTCAATGGCACAGGAATGTTCAATGTTTGATTTATTAGTAATTGTCACAGTGACTAAAAAGAAAAGAAAAGCGTTCATGTATTCTTTATATCGTCTTTAATCTCTATACTTTCGTTTCCATGAAAAGGCAAATATAGATTACGTTTACATACAACAAGAACGAATATCACTTTACATGCTGTAGTTTATTATGTATTTGTTTCTTTGAAAGTTGTTCATGATAAAGAATTATTTGCATCACTGTATCCAGGTTCATTTAATTTTGGCCGGATTCAACACTGTAATAGTTTTTCTTTCGTCTGATACAGAATACCCCATATCTTTTCTTTTTCATACCTATCTGCTTATTATGTCCCCAGGATTATGTTAATCATACATTGTTGTAATACCGACATGCTTGTACTTTGTCACAGAAAAAACTGAAATGAACTTCCTTTAAATCGAAGTAAAAAATACAAATGTACCCTTTAACATTTGAAATGTTAAAGACAAAATTGCTCTATATCTTAAGTTATAGACAAATATTTGAAATTTAAACCTCTATAAGATGTGATGTACGGCATTTCATTTTATCATTGGTAATGATCCATATCTGACAGAGAAGAAATATTCATAATTCTCAGAAAGTTTTCAAAAATATTGTTAGATACCACTAATCGTTCCAACAATCAAGACAACAGAGACAAACAGGGGAAAAATGAAAATGAAAAGATACGACTTAAGTGTTAGCATGTTCAGGGCGACGGTACTCAATTCACAAAAAAAATAATTGATGTTTTAAGGAACTGTAGAGGTCTCCACAGGGGTTCAACAAGGGCAGAATTCAAAACCTTGAATATGAAAGCCTCGAAATCCATGATACTCTTTTTGTGCGGTAGTTATATCTACAAAATCCAATCATGTACACGACATATAATGCATGTATATTCATACATGTATATTTATATTGGGAATTAATTTTTGTTTCCAAACAGAATTATAAGGTTATATATAAGTTCCTCCGTTCAGTGCACAATTATAAATTGTCCTCCTAAAGACCAGCAAAAATAAATGGCACAAGTTCACGTAGTCATAAAAAAAGTCGTATAATTTACGTTATCGAACAAAAAATCAGAAATACAGAATATTATATGTGAATGGTTAGGAAATCCGTTTCCCTACATGTTTTAAAAGTCAAAGAAAAATGTTTTCCCTGATACAAACGTTTTAAGAACCAGCTTTGTGTAATCTATAGACAAATTCGACTGTATATAAGGAAGTTAATATGTTTACTCTGATTTGAAATTATCTTTTAGAACTTTTTTTAGTTATTGAGCACCTATGTTGTTTATGAGTAATAGGTGAAATGTTGCATGATCCCTCAAAATGACAGCAGGCGCAGTTTTCCGGACGATTTTCATTTGAACACTGCTAAACACTGTCAGGTCCTGGCCATGGTATAAAAAAAATATTCTCTGTGTGTGCCATCGCAAGAAATAGTTTGCTCGTTATTTTGTCATATTAAAAAAATATCTCAACAAAATTTTCCCGTTTAAACTGTACTAGAAAAAAGTTTGGCATGTTAAACGGACGAAGACATATTCTAACAGAAGTACAAATACCAGCCCCCCTTTTGTGTATACATATGAGAAAACATTTCAAAGTTATTGATTGAATTCAAATCAATCACACATACGGTACACATTATAGTCCGAAAAAATAAAGGACTTCATTCCTATCAAACACCTTTGTAATTGTTTACCACTATATTTCTTTTAGTTTTGGGTAAAATTGTTAAGGAAATAATACTATCAAGACGTCCTTCCATAAATCTTTTTTTTCTGTTCTGACTTTGAAGAAATGACTACTTTTCGCCCAATCGAAATGGTGGATGGACATATTTGTTTCATATTATTAGAATTATTTTCAATATCATCGGTATTAAACTTGATTATCGACACATGAAAGTTTGTCAGCATTGTCAATCTTTTTAACGTTTAAGTACCAATAGTTCGGTCACTACTCAATTAAGTTTGTCGATAACGTAGCTAGTTTTGACGGTAAAGAAACATCAATTCGATCACTTCTCACTATCACTTGTTACGGGCTGTATAAGGGTCAGATCCATGATTTATGTTAGGAAAAAAGGGGAGGGACAAAGAATACCGAATTTAAAAATGATTTTGCTTAAATTTACATAATGGCGAGAAACATGAGATTTATTTTGAAAAATGAAAATAACTATATTACAATGTGTCTTTGTTGGTAATGAGCATAGAGAACAAGTTTCATAAAATTTGGTGGTTAGAGAACGGAAACTGCAAAATGTAGACTTTCCATATATCCGTGTATATATACGTAAACCTTATATAGCATGTACTGTAGTACGCCGCTAGATTAAAACTGACGTGGAAAGGTAACACATGGCCAGCGAAAGCTCTTTTTTTTGAGAGCCCAGGTGGTCGTGTGGTCTAGCGGGACGGCTGCAGTGCAGGCGATTTGGTGTCACGATATCACAGTAGCATGGGTACGAATCCCGGCGAGGGAAGAACCACAAATTTGCGCAAGCAAATTTACAGATCTAACATTGTTAGGTTGATGTTTAGAAGAGTTGTATATATATATATATATTTTGTTTAAATATACTTTTTCACTCTTTTGGTCTTTTGGAAAATGTTGTTTGTGCTGTTTTTAGACCCTTCTACAACGAAATTTGTTTGACATGCACACGTATAAAAATTGCGGTTTTTATCCAACGCAGTCATAGGTTTGAACGTAGTTTTCAATTTAGACTCGTTTATATATATATATATGCCATGCTGGTGATCCGATGGATAAATCTGTTGTAGAGTTGTCACTGGCTTAGACGTACTTATAAATATAATTATTTTCTGTGATTGTATCTTACATTAATTTGTAGGATCCTTAATTATAGATAATTTAGCTGATCTGTAAAAATAACATCTTCATGCCTTATATATCATGTACTGTATGTAGTACGCCGCTAGATTAAAACTGACGTGGAAATGTAACACATGGCCAGCGAAAGCTTCATTTTTTTTATGAAGCCCAGGTGGTCGTGTGGTCTAGTGGGATGGCTACAGTGCAGGCGATTTAGTGTCACGATATAGCAGTAGCAAGGGTTCGAACCCTGGCGAGGGAAGAACCAAAAATTTGCGAAAGCCTATTTACAGGTCTAACATTGTTGGGTTGATGTTTATACGAGTTGTATATACATAATGTACACAGCCATGTATCGCCATCACTGCTGGTGATCCGATGGATACATCTGTTGTAGAGTTGTAACTGGCTCAGACGTACTTATAAATATAATTATTTTCTGTGATTGTATCTTACATTAATTTGTAGGATCCTTAATTATAGATAATTTAGCTGATCTGTAAAAATAACATCTCAATGCCTTATATATCATGTACTGTAGTACGCCGCTAGATTAAAACTGACGTGGAAAGGTAACACATGGCCAGCGAAAGCTTCATTTTTTTTATGAAGCCCAGGTGGTCGTGTGGTCTAGCGGGACGGCTACAGTGTAGGCGATTTGGTGTCACGATATCGCAGAAGCAAGGGTTCGAATTCCTGCGAGGGAAGAACAAAAAATTTGCGAAAGCAAATTTACTGGTCTAACATTGTTGGGTTGATGTTAAGACGAGTTGTATATATATATATATATATAAGCGCCTGAAGTCTGTAAGCATCATACATGTATGTTACCTTCTAAAGGTTATAGGTTTTGAATAATTTCATAATCATGTGTAAAAAATAAAGTGTAATTTTAACAATGTGATCAGGTTTAGTCATTATGTGTTCTGGTCTGTGCGTCCGTCTTTCCGTGCGTATGTATGTCTGTTCGTCCGATCATCCTTCTGTCCCACTCCAGGTTAAAGTTTTTGGTCAAGGTAGTTTAATCTGTCATCAGACTCAGACTTCTTTTGAACTGAGATTTACTGTGACTATTGATGTGTGTTTGTTTTTTCCTACTTTGGCTAGAGGTATAGGGAAGGGGTATGAGATCTCAAAATAACATGTTTTACTCCGCCGATTTTTGCGCTTGTCTTAATTCAGGAGCCTCTGGTCTTTGTTATTCTTGTGATTTGGGCATCCATTTACTAAAGACACATTCTTGTTTTCAACTTTTTTTACATAAACATTATAAATATTGTCAAAAAAATTAAAGACCAAGTTACTAGTATACAGTGTACGAACTGGTGACAAAATAGTATATACCCTGTAAACAATGCGCTCTTCTGACTAGAGGCGATCGGTAAAGAAACACGGATGATGCTGTAATTGTTTTGCTTGTTTGAAATGAGCTAACACAGAACAAAAACCGATCTTCATCTTCTTTTAACTAAAACAAAAGATAGAGGGACATGTTACTAATTATTTTTTCAATTTCATTGTATAGAAAAATAGCTCGTTTTTGGGGGGTGTTTTTTTTTTTAATCTCTGCTCAAACATTTGTCTATTATTTTCAGGTTCTCCTTGGATTTCCAATTATCACCTATTTGACATTCCAAATTATTTTGCATAATTAAAAATAAAATATAAATGCAAAGCAGGAACATACGTGCAAACAAAGCAGAAAGCACTTTCTAAAGCAGACAATACCATAAGCAAAAAGGAGGGACGAAAGATACCAAAGGGACAGTCAAGCTCATAAAAAATCTAAAACAAACTGACAACGCCATGGCTAAAAATGAAAAGGACAAATAGACAAAAAATAATGACACAACATAGAAAACTAAAGAATAAACAACACGAACCCCACCAAAAACTAGGGGTGATCTCAGGTGATCCAGAAGAGTAAGCAGATGCTGCTCTACATGTGGCACCCGTCGTGTTGCTTAGATAGCATTCCACAGTTAGGTGTGTATAGTTTCGCATTTTGACCCCTGTGGATTTTTCAAATATGAGAGCTAGTGTGCAATACAATTATTTTTTGGATAGCTGAGTATTAAAATAGCCTTTGTGTTGGGTTTATATGAACATCAAGGTTATGTAATGTATGTAATATAGGCTGTTTTCTGTATGACAGTCCATATTTGCATGTCCCTACCATACATTTGTCTGGCAATTATTGTTATGTTTTTTTTTCAACTTTTTATCGCACGAACTCTGTGATTGGATTTTACGAAAAAATGAGGCGAAATACACCCATTTTTTATTTGATCATTAGGAAGATTTAGAAATCAGTTTCTAAAAAGGTATCGCTCAAAGGTATTGACATTTTAGTTTGTTCCAAATTTTTTGGGGGAAATGTGACATGTTCACCCCCCTTTTTTGCAATATTTTATGGAAAATAAATGCAGAATGTTGCCATGAATACACATAAAAGGAATTAATTTTCACCCTTTTGACTTTTGAAAATCAAATCTATGGAAGATATTGATTACATACATTGCACATGTTCAACACAAACAGTTAGGTTAATGTATTAGAAATCCAGGAATAGGAGATGATAAAACATTTTTGTGGCTCATTTTTAATTTAATTTTCAAACTGTGGAGTGCTACCGTATGTGATAACAAATCCGGTAAATAGTTTTTTTCGTACACATTCGTGAAAGGGAAGGGGATTGTAGTTACGACGTAAGGAACATATCCGATATCATTTATGAAACGGTTATTCCATAACGGTCAACCAATTCGTGATGGCGTCCGTAAAATTTACGAAGGGATGATTTCAACTTCACCATTTGGAACTCTTGGTTAAATAGCTTCCTTGTGAGCAGTAACCCTCTATCAAGAAAATCATGATAGGAAATGCAAGTACGGGAATGTCGTATTAATTGGGAGATATATACCCCGTATGCAGGTGCTGCTGGAATGCTGCTACTTAGAAATGGCAAAACGCACATAGATTCATCATAACCTACCTCACAAGTATTTGTGAAGGTTTGAAATACAATTGTAGTAAAACCAAATCAGGTTGATAGTAGATCATCAATATGGTAGATGCCTGCAGTACACATATTAAATTCATAACTAAAAGGTAAAATCACAAAATTACTGAATTCAGAGGAAAATAAATTTGGAAAGTCCATAACTACATGGCAAAATCAAATAACAAAACACATCAAAAACGAATGGACAAATAGAATATGATATTAGAATTTACTAAACATAGGAAAATGGTGTTATCACACAAAGTGACTATGTAGAAATGTAAAGTTCCCGCCAAAAGAATTGACCACTAATCAATAAAAACACTCGAAAGCGAACCTAAAATTAACACTCCGTATTGTTTAACCATGGAATAATAAAATACTACAGTATTAACTATCTCCATGTGCATCACATAAACAATACAACTTTCATGAAGTCCTACATTTAAAATAAAGAAGTTTGTTTATTACAGTTAATGTAAACACTAGCAAAGTGTCTACGAAGGATTCATTCATTACAGGGTTACCTCAGGTAACCATAACAATAATAACAAAGATAACCCATCTAACTCATTTAACTGAGGTCACCTTTATATATATACATCACATAAACAATACAACTTTCATGAAGTCCTACATTTGAAATAAAGAAGTTTGTTTATTTGAATTAATGTAAACAATAGCAAAGTATCTACAAAGAATGCATTCATTACAGGGTGACCTCAGGTAACCATAACAATAACAACAAATACAACCCATATAACTCAAGTAAACTCAGGTATCACCTTTAAATATATATGCATCACATAAACAATACAAATCTATGAAGTCCTACATTTTTAAATTAAGAAATTGTGTAATTAAAATATAAATGTATACACTTACAAAGTAAAAAACTAAGAATTCTTTATAATAAACAATACACATCTATGAAGTCCTACATTTAAAATAAAGAAATTGTCCGATTACAACATAAATGTTTACACTAGCAAACTATCTCAAAAGCGTTCTTCATAACATGGGTACCTGAGGTAACCCCAGACATAATTACAAATATAACCCACTTAACTGAAGTAAACTGAGGTCACCTTTACATGTGCATCACATAAACAATACATTTTTCATGAAGTCCTACATTTGAAATAAAGAAGTTTGTTTATAACAATTAATGTAAACATTAGCAAAGTTTCTACGAAGGATTCATTCATTACAGGGATAAAGGGATGATTTTTAATGCCGTTTTCAATGATAAAGAGATCAAATGGAAAATTCAAAGAGGTTTCGAAAAATATACAACTGTAGAAATATTATAACCTTCTTAAACTGCAAATTCGTAACACTACAAAGAATTCATTCATTACAGGGTTACCTCAGGTAACCCAATAATAACAAAACATACAAACCATATAACTCAAGTAAACTCAGGTATCACCTTTAAATATATATGCATCACTTAAACAATACAAATCTATGAAGTCCTACATCTTTAAATTAAGAAATTGTGTAATTAAAATATAAATGTATACACTTACAAAGTAAAAAACTAAGAATTCTTTATAATAAACAATACACATCTATGAAGTCCTACATTTAAAATAAAGAAATTGTACGATTACAACATAAATGTTTACACTAGCAAACTATCTCAAAAGCATTCTTCATAACATGGGTACCTGAGGTAACCCCAGACATAATTACAAATATAACCTACTTAACTGAAGTAAACTGAGGTCACCTTTACATGTGCATCACATAAACAATACAACTTTCATGAAGTCCTACATTTAAAATAAAGAAGTTTGTTTATTACAATTAATGTAAACATTGGCAAAGTTTCTACGAAGGATTCGTTCATTACAGGGTTACCTCAGGTAACCATAACAATAACAACAAAGATAACCCATCTTACTCAAGTTCACTGAGGTCACCTTTTAATATACATACATCACATAAACAATACAAATCTATGAAGTCCTACATTTCAAATTAAAAAATTATGGAATTACAATACAAATGTATACACTAGCAAAGTATCTACAAAGAATTCTTTTATAGCAGGGTTACCTGAGGTAACCAATACAATAACAACAATACAACCTATTTAACTCAAGTTAATTCAAATCACCTTTACATATACATCACATAAACAATATAACTTTAATGAATTCCTACATTAAAAATGAAGAAGTTGATTTATTACACCATAAATGGATATACTAGCAAAGTATCTACTAAATATTCTGTCATGACAGGTTACCTCAGGTAACCCATGAAATAGAAACAAGTATTATCCATTCATATCAAGTGAACTTAAGTCGCCTTTCAGAAATATCACATAAACAATAAACATCTATGAAGTCCTAAATTTAAAATAAAGAAATTGTCCGATTACAACATAAATATTTACACTAGCAAACTATCTCAAAAGCATTCTGCAAAACATGGGTACCTGAGGTAACCCCAGGCATAATTACAAATATAACCCACTTAACTGAAGTTAACTGAGGTCACCTTTACATGTGCATCACATAAACAATACAACTTTCATGAAGTCCTATATTTAAAATAAAAAAGTTTGTTTATTGCAATTTAAGTAAACACTAGCAAAGTGTCTACGAAGTATTCAATCATTGCAGGGTTACCTCAGGTAACCATAACAATAATAACAAAGATAACCCATCTAACTCAAGTAAACTGAGGTCACCTTTTAATATATATACATCAATACAAATATATGAAGTCCTACATTTCAAATTAAAAAATTGTCGAATTACAATATAAATGTATACACTAGCAAAGTATCTACTAAGAATTCTTTCATAGCAGGGTTACCTGAGGTAACCAATACAATAATAACAAATACAACCTATTTAACTCAAGTAAATTCATATCACCTTTACATATACATCACATAAACAATATAACTTTAATGAATTCCTACATTAAAAATGAAGAATTTGATTTATTACACCATAAATGGATATACTAGCACAGTATTTACAAAATATTCTGTCATGACAGGTTACCTCAGGTAACCCATGAAATAGCAACAAGTATTATCCATTCATATCAAGTTAACTTAAGTCGCCTTTCAGGAATATTACATAAACAATACACATCTATGAAGTCCTACATTTAAAAAAAAGAAATTGTGCGATAACAACATAAATGTTTACACTAGCAAACTATCTCAAAAGCATTCTTCATTACATGGGTACCTGAGGTAACCCCAGACATAATTACAAATATAACCGCCTTAACTGAAGTAAACTGAGGTCACCTTTACATGTGCATCACATAAACAATACAACTTTCATGAAGTCCTACATTTGAAAAAAAGAAGTTCGTTTATTACAATTAGTGTAAACAATAGCAAAGTATCTACGAAAAATTCATTCATTACAGGGTTACCATAGGTAATCCAATAATAACAACAAATACAACCCATATAACTCAAGTAAACTCAGGTATCACCTTTAAATATATATGCATCACATAAACAATACAAATCTATGAAGTCCTAAATTTCTAAATTATGAAATTGTTTAATTAAAAAATAAATGTATACACTAGCAAAGTATATACTAAGAATTCTTTCATAGCAGGGTTACCTGAGGTAACCAATACAATAACAACAAATAAAACTTATTTAACTCAAGTTAATTCAGATCACCTTTACATATACATCACATAAACATTATAACTTCAATGAATTTCTACATTAAAAACGAAGAAGTTGGTTTATTACACCATAAATACATATACTAGCAAAGTATCTACTAAGTATTCTGTAATGACAGGGTTACCTCAGGTAACCCATAAAATAGCTACAAGTATAATCCATTTTAATCGAGTTAAGACAGATCGCATTTTCTTAATATCGCGTAAGCAATTTACATCTGTGAAGTCCTACATGTGAAATAAAGAAATTGTTTGATTACAACATAAATGTTTACACTAGCAAACTATCTAATAAGCATTCTTTCATAACAGGGGTACCTGAGGTAACCCAAAATATAATTCCAAATATAACCAACTTAACTGAAGTTATTTGAGATCACCTTTACATATATATCCCATAAACAATATAACTTCAATGAAGTCCTACATTTAAAATGAATAAGTTGGTTTATTACAATTAATGTAAAGACTAGCAAAGTATCTACGAAGTATTCATTCATGACAGGTTTACCTCAGGTAACCCCAATTATAACATCAAATACAACCCATTTAACTCAAGTGAACTCAGGTAACATTTACATATAATCGCATAAACAATACAAATCTATGAAGTCCTACATTTTGAATTAAGAAATTGTGTAATTACAGCATAAATGCATATACCAGCAAAGTATCTACGAAGTATTCTTTCATAACAGGATTACCTCAGGTAACCCAAAAAATAACAAAAAATATAATCGATTCAAATCAAATTAACATAAGGTTGCAGTCTTGTTATTGACTGCACCATAGTCTACATGCAAAACAACTGATCTTAGAAAAAAAAGGTCATGTTCATATCATGTATGTACCAAAGTGAAATTGTGATTTAATTGAAAAAAGGGGGGCTTGCCACGAAGAATAAAAAGTTACGCAATCCTGAAGTCAACTCATTTTTTTTCTACTTTCTGTTTTCTATTTTTACTAGACCTCACCACTTCAAGTGAACATGATATCCTTCCACTTTCCTGGAATGATATCCCCAAAAGATGCAAGAATTCTTAAAAAGTCTAAATTTATGTTTCTATTCACCATAAACCTATAAACAAACAGAAAAAAATGAGTTCAGAAAAAAATTCTGTCTCCTAAATTATCTGTAAATCTCATTCTTGTCTATCTTTATGAATAACCTGACCATGTACAGTTGTACAGTGGTTCACTGAGGTAATCTGACCATGCACAAGAGTACAATGGTTACCTGAAGGACCATGACCATGCACAGTAGAACAATGGTTTCCTGGGGAAACCTGACAATGCAGAGTAGTACAATGATTCCCTGAGGTACCTTACCATGCACAGTAGTACAATGGTTCCCTGAGATAACCTGACCATGTACAGTAGTAGAGTGGTTCCCTGAAGAGTACTGACAATGCACAGAGGTACAGTGGTTCCCTGAGTAACCTGACAATGCACAGTATTACAATGGTTCCCTGAGGTAACTTAAACATGTACAGTAGTACAATTGTTCCCTAAGGTAACCTGACTATGCAAAGTAGTACAATTGTTCCCTGAGGTAACCTGACTATGTTCAGTAGTACAATGGTTCCCTGAGGTAGACTCACAATACAAAACAGTACAATGGTTCCCTGAGGTACTATGACCATGTACAGTAGAACAATGATTCCCTAAGGTAACTTACCATGCACAGTAGTACAATGGTTTCCTGAGGTAACCTGAACATGCACAGTAGTAAAACGGTTCCCTGAGGTAACCTGACCATTCACATTTGTACAGTGGTTCCCTTAGTAACCTGACCATGCACAGTAGTTCGATGGTTTCCTGAGGTTACTTGACCATGCGCAGTAGTACAATGGTCCCCTGAGGTAACTTACCATGCACAGTAGTGCAATAGTTCCCTGAGGTAACCTGACCATGCACAGTAGCACACTGGTTCCCTGAGGTAACCTGACCATGCACAGAAGTACACTGGTTATTGAAGTAACCTGACCATGTCAATAGTACAATGGTTCCCTGGGGAAACCTGACCATGCACAGTAGTACAGTGGTTCCCTGAGGTAACCTGACCATGCACAGTTGAACAGTGGTTCCCTGAGTAACCTGACCATGCACAGTAGTACATCGGTTTCCTGAGGTAACCTGACCATGCACAGTAGTACAATGATTCCCTGAGGTAGCTTACCATGCACAGTGGTACAATGGTTCCCTGAGGTAACCTGACCATGCACAGTAGTACAATGGTTCCCTGAGACAACCTGACTATGCACAGTTGTACAGTGGTTCCCTGAGTAACCTGACAATGCACAGTATTACAATGGTTTCCTGAGGTAACTTTAACATTTACAGTAGTACAATTGTTCCCTGAGGTAACCTGACTATGCACAATAGTACAATTATTCCCTGAGGTACCATGACCATGTACAGTAGTACAATGATTCCCTAAGGTAACGTAGCCATACACAGAAGTACAATGGTTCCCTGAGGTAACCTGACCATGCACAGTAGTACAATGATTCCCTGAGGTAACTTACCATGCACAGTAGTACATTGGTTTCCTGAGGTTACCTGACCATGCACAGTAGTACAATGATTCCCTGAGGTAACTTACCATGCACAGTAGTACATTGGTTTCCTGAGGTTACCTGACCATGCACAGTAGTACAATGATTCCCTGAGGTAATTTACCATGCACAGTAGTGCAATGGTTCCCTGAGGTAACCTGACCATATCAATAGTACAATGGTTCCCTGGGAAAACCTGACCATGCACAGTAGTACAATGGTTCCCTGAGGTAACCTGACCATGCACAGTAGTACAATAGTTCCCTGAATAACCTGACCATGCACAGTAGTACAATGGTTCACTGAAGTAACCTGACCATGTCAATAGTACAATGGTTCACTGGGGAAACCTGACCGTGCACCGTAGACCAAAGGTTCCCTGAGGTAACATGACAATGCACAGAAGTAAAATGGTTCACTGAAGTAACCTGACCATACACAGTAGTACATTGGTTCCCTGAGGTAACCTGACCATGCACAGTAGTACAATGGTTCCCTGAGACAACCTGACCATGCACAGTAGTACACTGGTTCCCTGAGATAAACTGACCATGAACAGTAGTACATTGGTTCCCTGAGGTAACCTGACCATGGACAGTAGTACAATGGTTCCTTGAGGTAACCTGACCATGTACAGTAGTACAATGGTTCCCTGGGGAAACTTGACCATGCACAGTAGTAAAAAGGTTCCCTGAGGTTAAATGACAATGCACAGTAGTACAATGGTTCCCTGCGGTAACCTGACCATACACAGTAGTACAGTGGTTCCCTGAGGTAACATGACCATTTACAGTAGTACAATGATTCCCTGAGGAAACTTACCATGCACAGTAGTGCAATGGTTCCCTGAGGTAACCTGACCATGCACAGTAGTACAATGGTTCCCTGAAGTAACCTGACCATGTCAATAGTACAATAGTTTCCTAAGGTAACCTGACCATGCACAGTAGAACTATGATTCCCTGAGGTAACTTACCATGCACAGTGGTACAATGGTTCCCTGAGGTAACCTGACCATGCACAGTAGTACAATGGTTCCCTGAGACAACCTGACCATGCACAGTAGTACAATGGTTCCCTGAGATAAACTGACCATGCACAGTAGTACATTGGTTCCCTGAAGTAACCTGACCATACACAGTAGTACAATGGTTCCCTGAGGTAACCTGACCATGTACAGTAGTACAATGGTACCCTGATTAACCTGACCATGCACAGTAGTACATCGGTTTCCTGAGGTAACCTGACCATGCACAGTAGAACAATGATTCCCTGAGGTAACTTACCATGCACAGTGGTACAATGGTTCCCTGAGGTAACCTGACCATGCACAGTAGTACAATGGTTCCCTGAGACAACCTGATCATGCACAGTAGTACAGTGGTTCCCTAAGTAACCTTAAAATGCACAGTATTACAATGGCTTCCTGAGGTAACTTAACGATGTACAGTAGTACAATTGTTCCCTGAGGTAACCTGACTATGCACAGTTGTACAGTGGTTCCCTGAGTAACCTAACAATGCACAGTATTACAATGGTTTAATGAGGTAACTTAAACATGTACAGTAGTACAATTGTTCCCTGAGGTAACCTGAATATGCACAGTAGTACAATTGTTCCCTGAGGTACCATGACCATGTACAGTAGAACAATGATTCCCTAAGGTAACATAGCCATACACAGAAGTACAATGGTTCCCTGAGGCAACCTGACCATGCACAGTAGTACAATGATTCCCTGATGTAACTTACCATGCACAGTAGTACAATGGTTCCATGAGGTAACCTGACCAAGCACGGTAGTACAATGGTTCCCTGAGGTAACCTGACCATGCACAGTAGTACAATGGTTCACTGAAGTAACCCGACCATGTCAATAGTACAATGGTCCCTTGGGAAACCTGACCATGCACAGTAGACCAAAGGTTCCCTGAGGTAACAGGACAATGCACAGTAGTACAATGGTTCTCTGAGGTAGCCTGACCATACACAGTAGTACAGTGGTTCCCTGAGGTAACCTGACCATGCACAGTTGAACAGTGGTTCCCTGAGTAACCTGATCATGCACAGTAGTACAATAATTTCCTGATGTAACCTGACCATTCACAGTAGAACTATGATTCCCTGAGGTAACTTACCATGCACAGTGGTACAATTGTTCCCTGAGGTAACCTGACCATGCACAGTAGTACAATGGTTCCCTGAGACAACCTGACCATGCACAGTAGTACAATGGTTCCCTGAGATAAACTGACCATGCAGAGTAGTACATTGGTTCCCTGAGGTAACCTGACCATGCACAGTAGTACAATGGTTCCCTGAGGTAACCTGACCATGCACAGTAGTACAATGGTACCCTGGGGAAACCTGACCATGCACAGTAGTACAAAGGTTCCCTTATGTTACATGACAATGCACAGTAGAACAATGGTTCCCTGAGGTAACCTGACCATACACAGTAGTACAGTGGTTCCCTGAGGTAACATGACCATTTACAGTAGTATAATGGTTCCCTGAGGTAACCTGATCGTGTAAAGTAATTTACAAATGACCCGAGAAAACCTGGTCATGTACAGTAATTTACAGTTGACCTGAAGTAACCTGTCCGTGCACAAAATCACATAGATGTGATCTAAATTAAGCTGACGAAGGGAGTTATGACCATGTAAATCAATTGTGATTACCTGAGGTTTTTAGAAAATATGCGTTTTGGCAAGCATATTTATGGTAACATGCAGCTGGTACAAGGACAATGTACAATGGTGATCTTAGATACACTGACAATGCACAGGGTACAATGGTTATCTGAGGTAACCGGACCATGCACAGTAGTACAATGGTTCACTGAGAAAACCTCACCATGCACAGCAGTACAATGGTTCCCTGCGGTAACCTCACCATACAAAGCAGTACAATGATTCCCTGAGATAACCTGACCATGTACAGTAGTACAATGGTTCCCTGAGGTAACCTGACCATGCACAGTAGTGCAATGGTTCCCTCGGTAACATGACCATGCACAGTAATACAATGGATCCCTGAGGTAACCAGACCATGCACAGTAGAACTATGGTTCCTTGAAGTAAACCGACCATGCACAGTAGTACCATGGTTCCCTGAGGTAACCTCACCATGGACAGTAGTACAGTGGTTCCCTGAGGTAACCTGGTCATGTATAGTAATTTACATATGACCTGAGGTAACCTTGTCATGTACAGTAATTTACAGATGACCTGAGGTAGCCTGTCCGTTAAAAAAAAAGAACATAGATGTAATCTGGACTAAGCTGACGAAGGGAGTTATGAACATTCAATTGTGGTAACCTAAGGTTTGTAGAAAATTAGCGTTTTGCAAAGTTTATCTGTGGTAACTTGCAGCTGGTACAATGACCATGAAGTTGTGACCTTAGTTAACCTCACCATATTCTAACATACAGGTATTCTCAGGTTACATATTTATATACAGTAGTTAAGAAATGACATTAGTTAACATGTGCACTTGGCCATATATAGAAATGCAGAAGTGCCCTGAGGAAAACTAAAAAAATAGTGTTTTGTAAAGTTTATACAAAGTGTGGTAATACGAGTATGTGCAGGAATACAGAGTAACCTCACCATGTACAGCAATACAGAGGTAATATTAGGTAACCTCACCATGTACAGCAATACAGAGGTAATATTAGGTAACCTCACAATGTTCAATCATACAGAGGTGACCTGAGGTAACCTCAACATGTGAGCAATCATAGAGATATGATCTGAGATACAGGAAATACACAGTAATTTAGAGATGACCACCGGTTATCTGACCATGTACAAAAGTCCACTGGAGATGTGAAGTTTTTCCTTGAAAATATCCAACATCTCTCAAATAAGATTGATTAAGACAATTAACATTTTAAAAAAGCAGTTATATACTATATAACCTGTGCTTGTAACTACGTTTATACTTTCAAAGTAATGTCAAATGAAAAAAAAATAGATTACTGTTCGTACTGCAATGTTTCTCTTTTTTTAAACTGGTGAATAAAATCCTTACAGTGTGTACTGGCTGGTCATCATCGCGTATGATACGATTTTGATACTCATACACAGCTAATGAATATTATGCATTAATATAGATAAGATCAGCACGTGTAGCCATAGACTGAGAGTTGTAGATTTGTAGTGTAAATATATAGATGCCGTTTATAGAATACAAAATTAGATCAGAAACTTAATTATTAAAATTGAGAAAGGAAATGGTGAATATGTTAAAGCGACAACCACCCGAACATAGAGCAGACAACAGCCGAAGGCGGATCCATCCATTTTTTTAAATGGATGGGTCCGCCACTGCCCCTCATGCAGTCGAACAAGATGGACTGATTTTCAATAACCTATCTATTAAATGTTATCATGTTCTATTTATGTTACTTTAAAAGAAGTAACCAAAATCAATATATGCGTAATCTGTCCATATGTAAGTGTCATATATTATTAACTATTTTAAAGCCAATCGAATAAAATACGGCTCTATAACTGTATGCTTTGCTTTGTAAAAATGATAAAGATTTATGATTATTTATACTTTGATATAATTGATGGAATACTTTTCACATATCGATTGTTTGTACAACTTTTATGAGGAAAAAAACGTATGTGCCTGCCCCAAGTCAGGAGCCTGTAATTCAGTTGTTGTCGTTTGTTTACTAGTATGTGCTACATATTTGTTTTTGTTCATTTGTTTTATATAATTAAGGCCGTTAATTTTGTCGCTCGAATTGTATTTCATTGTTATTTCTGAACCTTTTATAGATGACGATGCGGTATGGACTTTGCTCATTGTTGAAGGCCGTACAGTGACCTACAGTTATTAATTTCTGTGTCCTTTTGTGGACAGTTGTCTCATTGAGATTTATACCACAGCTTCTTTTTTTAAATGTATCATTATTGAACGCATACATATCGTTATCTAGGTTCTTCTATTTTAATTGTATATATATATATATATACATGTCGTATATATCATGTACTGTAGTACGCCGCTAGATTAAAACTGACGTGGAAAGGTAACACATGGCCAGCGAAAGCTCTTTTTTTGAGAGCCCAGGTGGTCGTGTGGTCTAGCGGGACGGCTGCAGTGCAGGCGATTTGGTGTCACGATATCACAGTAGCATGGGTTCGAATCCCGGCGAGGGAAGAACCAAAAATTTGCGAAAGCAAATTTACAGATCTAACATTGTTGGGTTGATGTTTAGACGAGTTGTATATATATACAACTCGTCTAAACATCAACCCAACAATGTTAGATCTGTAAATTTGCTTTCGCAAATTTTTGGTTCTTCCCTCGCCGGGATTCGAACCCATGCTTCTGTGATATCGTGACACCAAATCGCCTGCACTGCAGCCGTCCCGCTAGACCACACGACCACCTGGGCTCTTTAAAAGAGCTATCGGTGGCCATATGTTACCTTTCCACGTCAGTTTTAATCTAGCGGCGTACTACAGTACATGATATATAAGGCATGAAGATGTTATTGTTACAGATCAGCTAAATTATCTATAGTAAAGGATCCTACAAATTAATGTAAGATACAGTCACAGAAAATAATTATATTCATAAGTACGTCTGAGTCAGTGACAACCCTACAACAGATGTATCCATCGGATCGCCATCAATGATGGTGATACATGGCTGTGTACATAATGTATGTACAACTCGTCTAAACATCAACCCAACAATGTTAGATCTGTAAATTTGCTTTCGCAAATTTTTGGTTCTTCCCTCGCCGGGATTCGAACCCATGCTTCTGTGATATCGTGACACCAAATCGCCTGCACTGCAGCCGTCCCGCTAGACCACACGACCACCTGGGCTCTTTAAAAGAGCTATCGGTGGCCATATGTTACCTTTCCACGTCAGTTTTAATCTAGCGGCGTACTACAGTACATGATATATAAGGCATGAAGATGTTATTGTTACAGATCAGCTAAATTATCTATAGTAAAGGATCCTACAAATTAATGTAAGATACAGTCACAGAAAATAATTATATTCATAAGTACGTCTGAGTCAGTGACAACCCTACAACAGATGTATCCATCGGATCGCCATCAATGATGGTGATACATGGCTGTGTACATAATGTATGTACAACTCGTCTAAACATCAACCCAACAATGTTAGATCTGTAAATTTGCTTTCGCAAATTTTTGGTTCTTCCCTCGCCGGGATTCGAACCCATGCTTCTGTGATATCGTGACACCAAATCGCCTGCACTGCAGCCGTCCCGCTAGACCACACGACCACCTGGGCTCTTTAAAAGAGCTATCGGTGGCCATATGTTACCTTTCCACGTCAGTTTTAATCTAGCGGCGTACTACAGTACATGATATATAAGGCATGAAGATGTTATTGTTACAGATCAGCTAAATTATCTATAGTAAAGGATATATATATCTACTACCCCTTTCGAATAAACAAAGAATGATACACAAAGAAGCTTTAAATAAAATACATTTCAAACAAAGATAAGAAAAAACCAACGAAAGTGGTAATTATTTAACAATTTTGCATTACTGTTAATGCTTATCTTACAGTGCAAGATGCATGCAGTACACTTAAATTCAAATAATGCCGTGACAGTTTATAGCGATATTTTTTTAACAGCTCAGTGGCGGGTCCAGGGGTGTTCTTGGGATAGGAACCCTTTTTTGGAGATAAATGCATTTGAATGGGAACATATAGTTTGAACCCCCTCCTTGTGTCCTGGATTGGGGATTCCCCCTTTTTTTTTAAATGGATGGATCCGCCACTGCCCCTCATGCAGTCGAACAAGATGGACTGATTTTAATAACCTATCTATTAAATGTTATCATTTTCTACTTATGTCACTTTAAAAGAAGTAACCAAAATCAATATATGCGTAATCTGTCCATATGTAAGTGTCATATATTACCAAACACAATGATAGTCAAAGTTTCAACAGGACATTCACAAAACTTAGGCAGCAATCATTTCATTTTCAGGGAAGGGGGGGGGGGGGGGGGCTATGGTTTTTTGTTTCTAATTGTTTGGGAAACAAATAATTTGTTTTTGACCCTGAGAAAAAAAATAGTTTGTTTCACCCTCATCTGCCACTATGCCACTATATGTAATGCTAAAATTGAAATGAAAGAAAAAAATGTTTTCGACCTGTCTCCAAAAAATGTTGTCTTTCGCCGAAGGAAAAAAATCCACAACTATTATTATAAAAGTTTAAATCGCCATTCAAAAAGAGTTTTCTTTTTAATTATTTTAAGTCATTTACGTTTCACTAAATAAATATCTGTTCACGTTGCAATGACGACAAATAAACCAATTATTTTGATTTTTTTCGTGAATTATTTGTCGTAACTTATTGTAAAAAATTGTATGTGTTCCTGTTTTCTCCTATTTTTAGCACATATACTGTCAGTCGAAAAAGAAAGTACAATGATGTATTTTTAGTTTATTCTATTTTTAGATCATGTTTTTACTACGCATATGGGCACTATTGCCACGATTACCTGAGGGCACCGATTACCTCAGGGCATACAGCAGCGGACCTAACTGCCATCTGCACTTGGTACAGGCATTTTCAAATGTAGAAACATTCTATGTCACATGCAAGACAAAAAGAAGCAGCATTTTTCGTTTATATCTTTCATTTTTTTATATGTATCATTTGTTTTTTAAACAATTAAATAATTCATTGCACTAAATTCTGTTTAACAATTTATATCTTTCAATTTCCTAGGCTTTTTTGTTTTCTTTTGTTTTCTTTTTGTCTCTACTCCAGTAGGTTATATGTTTTAACATCTACATAGATATCAAAACAACTCGTTGGTCTTGTGGTTTTTTTTTTTTGCTAAACGTCATCTACTGTGCAACAACTTGTGTGCGCTCAAAATATTGATGTCAATTTATGTGCAGATGCGAATGAAATATGAATCAGATGAACAATAAGCAATTTTTTGAAAAGATAAATAAAAAATAACTTTGGTGGTGGGTGGATAATGAATATAATGTTTTATAATACAAAATACAAATTATAATTTTGCTATACATTATTCCATCACAGAAAGGCTTCTGAAAAAGAAGAAGAAAGAAAAGCCAGACGATGAAGAGACAGAGAAAAAAGAATGGAGAAGAAAAGCTTTATCGTTATTTATTTCTCAAATGATTTTTGTTCTCTACAAAAAATATAAGGTAAATATCATACATGTACATACATATTTCTTTTTTTTTTATTTAAATAAAGGCAACAGTAGTATACCGCTGTTCAAAATTCATAAATCGATAGAAAAAAAACCAAATCCGGGTTATGAGTCTTATATAGACGAAACGCGCGTCTGGCGTACTAAATTATAATCCTGGTACCTTTGATAACTATTTACTAACTAAAACTGAGGGAAACGTATCAAATATTAGAGAACTACGATACAGCAGAGACACAACACCGAAACGTCACACACAGAGAAACGAACTTTAATGTAACAATGGCCATTTACCTGACTTGGTACAGGACATTTTATGAAAAAATGGTGGGTTTAACCTGGTGTTGTGGCATGCCAAACCTCCCGCTTTGATGACAGTGTTAATTATAACATTAAAATTACCTTACACGACAGGGTTACAATAAATAAACAGATAAATGGGAGAAAATATAGGACAGAGAAACAAACGAAGAATAGGTAACAGGATAAATACATTTTTATACACCAGACGCGTTACGTCCACATGAAACTATGCTAAGATGTAAAACGTTTGAAAGCCTTAACAACTTGCAAGTTAATTAATTGTATTATCTAGCTTTGTGGTTGATCTTCTGATCAACTGCAAAACAAATTCATAGTGTAAATTTCGTTGATCAAAAATTAAATCTAACAAATGAACTGGATGAGTAGTTACCCCCCAATACAATACAATAATACAACAGAAAAAATAAGATTTACAACTACAAACGTTAAAACATTTGAAAAAAACCCGATGACAACAACACACACAACATCAAAACTCAACAAATTAGTTTGGGATGGATACGTACCGTGATACATCTTAAAGCAATAAGAATTAACACATTCGAAAATAAGTCACGTTCGGTAATAATAAGATCAGACGACGTAATGACAAACCACAATCTAACATGTGGTAAAAATGTCCATAGTTAGAGTTTGGACAAAGATACATCGTATGGATCAACCAATTCATGATGGTGTCCGTAAAATGTACGTAGTGTTATCTTTAATCTGTCCTACTCATAACTTTGTTGGAGCAGTTTCTGCGTTAGGAGCACACTCCTGTATAAGCAGTCCGTATAGTGAGAAAATGCACGAGAATAACGTATGCATTAATATATGTAAACACCATACGAAGGGGCAGAGGGTATGTTACTGCTGAGAAATTGGAAATTGATAATTGGGAAGTTGAAATCGTCCCGTTTATCATAGATTTTCGTGTAAAGTCGTCCATCTGTTTCAATATTGAGGAAAAGAATACTTTATTTATATTGTGTCATAGATCAAACTTATTCGTTCAGTGTATGTTTACCTGGTTTAGGTATCACCATCCCAGTTGAAAGCACTTCTGTGTTGACTTGAGTTATCATCGATATGTTCATATTTATAAATTAACTGTTAACAAACTTTGAAATTTTGAAATACTAAGGCTTGTCTACCTCAGAAATAGATTACCGTAGCTGTATTTGATAAAACTTTTAGGAATTTTTGGTCCTCAATGCTCTTCAACTTCGTACTTTATTTTGCCCTTTTAACATTGTTTGATTCGAGCGTCACTAATGAGTCGTTTGTAGACGAAACGCGCGTCTGGCGTTAATAAAAAATTTCAATCCTGGTATCCATGAAGAGTTTATTTAGTCCATGTGTCTTTTTGATTGAGTTAGTCATTTCAATTTGTAAAAGAGTGACGAAAGATACCAGAGGGAAAGTCAAACTCATAAATTGAAAATAAACTGACAACGCCTGGCTAAAAATGAAAGAAGACAAACAATAGTAGTGTAGCATGTGTATTGTGTGTTTTGCTATGTTGTAATGTTACACTACTATTGCAGGTTCGGGTGACGATTGGCGCAAGTTTTAAAAACATTGAAACCTGACGCATTTGTTTGTACCTGTCGTAATAGTTATCAAAGACACCAGGCTTATAATTTATTACGCCAGACGCGTTTTGTCTACATAGATAAATGCAACAACAGTAATATACCGCTGTTTCAAACTCATAGATCGATTGAGAATAAAATAAATCGGGGTTACAAACTAAAAATGAGGGAAATAAATTAAACGGTAAATTATTTTTAAACAAGAATGTGTCCAAAGTACACGGATGCCCCACTCGCACTATCATTTTCCATGTTCAATGGACCGTGAAATTGAATAAAAAAATATAATTAGGCAATAAAATTAGAAAGATAATATTATAGGGAACATGTGCACAAAGTTTCAAGTTGATTGGACTTCAACTTCATCAAAAACTACCTTGACCAAAAACTTTAACCTGAAGCGGGACAGACGGACGGACAAACGGAGGCACAAACCAAAAAACATAATGCCCCTCTACTATCGTAAGTTGGGCATAATAAAGATTGTGATAAATGGACGCACAGACCAGAAAACATAATGCCCCTCTACTATCGTAGATGGGGCATAAAAATGACCCATGTAGTTCAGTATTTGTCATATGTTGATGTGGTTCAAATGTTTTTCTCGTTTCTCTTTGTTTTAAAAGATTTGATTGTTGGTTTTCCTGTTTGAATTATTGTATACTAGTCATTTGTGTCTTTTATAGCTTGTTGTTCGTTGTGAGCCACGGCTCCGTGTAAAAGTCCGAACTTTGACGTATAATTACTTACTTTTTACACATGGCGACCTGTTGGCTCGTCTCATTGGCACTAATACCACCATTCCTTATTTCCATATTCAAAATAAATATATTGATAATCGTTCATATACCATTATGTCATTTTACCTGTAACATTGATTCGCAATTTTCTGGCTTGGAAGCAAACTTTAATAATTGATTTAAATTATCTAATAAATTATAACCTGTCAAAAACATCTTAGATAATACAAGATTGGCAACATCGGGGAATGATAAAATTAAGAATTGAAATAGGGAATGTGTCAGGGAGACAACGACCCAACCATAGAAAAAACAACAACAGAAGGTCACCAATATGTCTTCAAGGTAGCGAGAAATTCCCGCATCCGGAGGCGTCATTCAGCTGGCCCCTAAACAAATATATACAAGTTCAGTGATAATGAACGCTAAAGACTAACAAAGGCCAGAAGCTCCTTACTTGGGACAAGCGCAAAAATGCGGCGGGATTAATCATGATTATGAGATCTCAACCCCCCCCCCCCTATACCTATATCCAATGTAGAAAAGTAAACGCATAACCATACGCCCATTAAAAATCAGTTCAAGAGATGTCCGAGTCTGATGTCAGAAGACATGTAACCAAAGAAAATAAACAACATAACAATAATACATAAATAACAACAGACTACTAGCAATTAACTGACATGCCAGCTCCAGACTTCAATTAAACTGATTGATAGATTATGATTTCATCATATGCATATCAAGCACAATCCTTCCCGTTAGGGGTTTAGTATCACACCATCATAACATATATAAGAAGACCATAATCCATGTCATGCCAACAACTGGTTTTTGAATAGATGTGTTTAGTTCCGATGCAAAGACCCTATAAGTAAATCAATATAACGCCCAAATATGAAATCTTTAATAACCTGACAACAGGATCGTAACTATATCCCTTTTTAATAAGTCTATTTAGAAGTTTTGCTAGTTTCTAAGGTGAATACTGACATTTTTGTGCATTATAAAGAATATTTCCATAAAACATTGGATGTGAAATACCTGAATGTTTAAGTAAATAAACTCATCTTAGATACCAGGACTAAATTTAGTATATACGCCAGATGTCTACTAACCTCAACGTTTGAGAAGTCTGCATGTTGAGCTATATTTACGAATGGTGTCATTATTTTACCGATGATAAAATTTAGTAAATGTTTTGACTAGTTTGTGATATTGAAAATCCTGGTGTAATAATTTTTCAGTAATACATAAAATTATCTTGTTTAAATCTAAATCATTGTTACATACAAGAGCGAATCGTACAAGTTGAGATATATAATCACCGTAAGATGGTGACAAGGGAATGTCACTATCTGAAAATGGATAATTAAAGATAGGAAAGGAAAAGTCATCTCTTTTATCATAAACTAATAATGACTAGAATCAGCAGAGACCCATCCAAACAATATCTGACAAATAAATTTAATAATACTTTTAGATATTTGGATATTTTGGCTCTCCATAATGACGACTTCAGTATGTATACGTATATCAACAATGATACCAAAGGTACAGTCGTCTTTTCTCGTCTTATGGGAAATGAGTCCATAAATGTATTCGGAATTACTACAACTACATGAAGTATAGTATGACTGAATAATCTCATGTACCGTGGATATCCAAGCTAGAAAACACAACCCATAATATATATTACTGACAGTGTCCTGTGAACGCATTTGTTTGATTTGGGTTAGTGGTACCGGGTATTACACACGACCATAACTGTTATATTGGTATAAAATTGAGCATGGAAATAGGGACTATGTCACAGAGACAACAACCCGACGAAAGAGCAGACAAAACTAAACAAGACTCATCGACAAAATGTTGTTGTCGGCAGTGGTCATTTTTGTTTTAAATTCAATATGGGTCAAACCTCAGACTTAAAATCTCACGACGAAAGCAGTCACATTACAATAGGTTGTCACTCCCGCATATATGCGATTAGAGTGAATTAAATTATAATAATTTAAAGGACTATTACTTTATAACTATTGCGTTGTTTCGGAATTATTGGATATTTCTGTATGAATCAATATTGACACAAGGCTGTCCAATGGAAATTACCTTGACACGTTAAAAATGTATAGATTAGATTCGTTACTAGTGAACTCCAGATAACTTTTTTTAAGATAGTATTTCAATTACATTTGAAAGTAATCAAAACATATTTTTCTCGCCTTTTGACATGTATTGTTTTTCAGTTAGTGTGTACATCCTATTTTCGTTTACAAATTTTTGAAACACAAACATGTGTTCGTCTTTTGAAAACTGATGTTATATCAATAAATTGAATCAGCAGATTTTGCAGTACAAAATTATAAGCCTGGTACCTTTGATCACTATTTGATATACTAGTACACAATATATAATACAAATTGGAAACGTGTCAAAAATACAACAAACCGACACAAGAGCAAGTTTTTACCCTAAATTCATTCGACGATAGATTTTAACTCAATTATATTGTAGTCTTAGATCCATGACTTTTATTAAAAATTGTTTCAGGCTCTGAACATGAATTATCTGGTATCGTTCTTCATTTCGTTTTTAAAACAATTACGTCATTAATAGGGTCTGCTTTCACTCAATACAGATCTCGTTGTTGGCTTGTTGATAGGTTTGATTTTTATTTAAATTTCAGTTCAGTTTTGAGATTGTATGTTTCAAGAATAATGTTTTGTGTCAGTTTCAAAACTTGAACATTTTATTAGAAAACCATTGTTATAGTTGTAGTATATGAAATAGTCGGTCGGTCTCCCTTCACACCAGGAACATGGCAAAGTCTTACTAATAATGGAAGATCTAGGCAAAAAAGTCTTTTGCGAACATGTAAGCCTGGAAAGTTCAAGTCTATCTTGGGTTCATGCATGGTGTGTGCGTCATTGAATGCTATCAGTGTGATTATTATAGAAATGTACAAATGTTCGTGTTGTAAATTTTACCACAAGTATAGGTCTCAAGGAAAGGTCATGGAGAGGATGGAACCCCGCAACAATGTTTAGCCCCTTTACCTGGTCCAAGTTAGCAGTCTCTCTGTCATACAAGCTTTTTTAAAACATAAATCTAGTCGTTGGTATTCGTATTAGAATCTTTGAACTTTGACTCTAAAAGGGTCTGCTTATTTTCGATGGTCGTATAGAGACTCATATTTGTTACCTTTCACGTCACTTGTTTTTGAGCAGATTGTTGTTTTACTGTCCAACATGTCGTTGTGAATGTTTTTTATAATATATTCTTCTTATACATTCATTTATTTTTTTAGCAAATTCTGCTAATTTTACGATTCTGCAATAATACGAAATGCATAGCTGATTTGTTTTTTCATCTTTTTCTTTGGCAGGACATAGCTTGTATAGAAAATAAAACAATAGTTTTAAGTGGCCCAGAGATAGCTGTCAAAAGCATATTTAGATATTTAGAGCCGTTGGAAAATCAGTATTCCTTCAAAGGTTTGGAACATGGCGAAGATGCAGACAAACGTATAAAAATATTAAATTTGATCATACGTGGTCCTACATATAAAACACTTACTAGCGGTGACAAAACATGGCAACGTTTTGATATATTGTTTCAATCATTTTGCAAGTTTTGTCAAAATCTCAATCTAAATGCTGTTGTAAATGCACTGAAACTGCAAAAAGAGAGAACTTCTTTACTTATCTGTATTCCTTCAAATATCAGTTTTACTCCCGATAATGTAAAATGGATGTGTGATTCTGTAAACACTAATAAGAAGTACGATGATATTCGTTTTGTTGTAATTGAATGTAGTTGCAAGAGCAATTGTAAGTGTTTTTGCAAGTGCAAGTCATTTTCCTTACATGATATTCCTAATGAAATACAATGCTACATTACAGGACCTCCAATTTTTCAAAGAACTAATTGGAGGCGGATTGGATCTCCGTTGTTTATGCTAAAATACAATGGAGATTTTAGTTACGAAAATGTTGTTGCTTATTTGATTTTTACCTTTTGTAACACAATACAAGGTTATGGCCATAAGGGATTGAGAGAATTATTCAAACGAAAAAATCATATTTCTAAGTGGCGTTGCTTCAATTGTGCCCAATTGCCTCCATTAAAAAACGCAACCATGAACAAATGATTTTTGTAAATGTATTGTTGCTTGTAGGGGTAGTGACGTTTTTTAAATTTCACTGTACTTTTATGTTGAAACTCTAAGGAAGCTGGCTTGTCCTGTGTAGGATTTTGTGACAGATTTGCGGAATTCTCTGGTTTTATCTATTTGAATACCTTGAAGGTAACCCCCATTTTTCTTTTTGAAAATCTTTTGCATGTATAATGATAAGCCATCTGTAAAAGTCTTATAAAATTTTAATTATTTTTTAAAGTTTTTGAGAACTTCAACTTGTCAATGATAAAGCTATGAAAAGTTGAAGAGATAATATTTTCCCGCCAACACTTCAATGGGTAATATCTCAAACACAAGCACGATGACCTTCATATTTTTTTGCTCTTTGGATTCCTTTATTAATCCCCTATCAATATAAAGTAGTTTTTGAAAAATTTATTAATTTGAAACTAAGAAGCGAACTCCCTTAAATGAAGTTGCTGTTTTTTTTAATGAAAACTCAGGTTCAAAAACAGGTATTTGTGTAGTTTTGGAAGAAGAAAAACCCTCAACTTTAAACAAATTAAAATGACAAAAAAAATGTCGAAAATGAAATGGCCAGTTTTATCTCATTCAAAAATTATTTAAAAAATACTGTTTCCTTTCATATTTTTATTGCATGTTCGTTTTACATGCAAAGTATATTAAATTAGCCGATCTTTATTGGATTCGTTTTCACGGTTCTTTTATTGTCATTATGATACTTTTGATATAAGTAGGATTACATTGTGATTTTAAAAAAAGAAAAATCCACATATGTTTTACCTACGTTTAATTCTAATAAATATTATAAGTTTTATTCTTTTTTAAGTTGTTAATGCGGGGTTCACACATTGCCGATTATTGCTCCCGATTGAGATCAGACAGCAATACGACACGAAAAGTGAAAAAGTCGGATTAGTATCCTCAATTATCTGGAATGTCCTATCATTGTCTGAACGCATTCGTTTTAGTTCGTAACAGATTCCTACGGATCGGGAAGGGTCCGAATAGTTCGGCAAAGCATCCCGACAGTTAGGTGCGTCCCGTAACATTCGGGGCAACTCAGCCGATTTTGTCTAGTCGGATTACAATCGTGGCTATGTCGTGACAGATTCTGCTGTATCGGATCGAATTCCGAACAATGTCTTGTGTATTCTGGACGGTGTCCTGTGGAACGGGAATGATCCGGAGTAATTTTTCATAGTTGTTTTTCTGCCGATTGAGTCCAGATTGCATCCAGATCTTGTCGATTGCGAACCGTTTTTTGCCGAAACCGTTCCGAAACAGTCCCGTTATTAATACGAAATTCGTCAATGATACCCACGTCAGAGTCCCGACAATTACAGAATACAATACGACTGAGACCAGACAAAGCCGTTTGCAATGCGATAGAGCGGACTATGATAGGATTACGTTCCGACAGTACTTGATCATCCCGAATATGCCGACAGTTTTCGAACGGATAACTTCCGTCAGCGTCGGTTCACTGTCCGGTCACTGTCTGATCTCAGTCGGATAACATTCGGTAGAGTCGGGACGCAGTCGCGACAGAAACGGTTGAATATCGGTGCTTCCTGAATACTATCTGATTGTTGTCGTGATCAAATTATTTTTTTTACAAATTTTAATTTAAGTTTGAATTTCCATCCACGATTCACAGGATCTTGATCAGACTTTTAATAAATTTTAATCGGGAATGGTCCTATCAAGAACGGTAGTAAAAATCGTGAATGTGTGACCCCAGCTTAATGACAAAGTAAAATCAAAAAATGTACTGACCTCCGAGAAAAGTTCGAAACGGAAAGTCCCTAATCAAACGGACAAAATCAAAAAATTTAAACGCACAAAACGAAACGATAAAAACTGTCATACTCCTGACTTGATAAGACATTTTCTTGTTTAGAAAATGATGGATGGAACCTGGTTTCATAGCTAACATAAACTGTCACTTGAATAAAAGAGGGGCAAATGATACCAGAGACACAGCCAAACATTTAGATCGAACCAAATTCTTTATAATGACAACGACTCGCGAACAAAACAAACAGATATAATAGGTGAAAAGGTCAAATATAGGAGTACAGCAGTCAACATTGTGTTAAAATCTTAATCTTCAATTGTAATTCCTTTAGTTTTCGCCTCATATTATACCGGAAAATCCCTGTATAGTTTGAGATCATCCTTCGTAAAATTCCAGACGTAGTTAGAAAATACTACGGTCGTTACAACCAATAAAAGTCTGATATAGCCTAAATCTGTTCTCGACTGTACTGATTTCTTCCCTTAGTTAGCCCGAAATTATCAACTAGATATTACTCGACTGTATTCTGAACTATACTACACGATAACTTGTATAAATTTATGGTGGCAGTCCTGTTCAGCTATTAACGCAGTGAATAGTCTTTTATATTATATATAAAGCAATTTTAGGAAATTTACAAATGACACGTTTGATTGGTTAAACCAAGAATTTAAAATTAAAAAACGTCCATAGCAGTTCTTGATTTTAGCAAAGAAAAAGAAATTTAGTTCCAAAGTGCCGCAAAATGTAGGTTTATAAATTATTTTTTGTCAAAATATAGATATGGCATACAAGAAGCTTCGTATTAAGGTTTGATTACCTCCGTGTATGTGTATGTTTTACAAGTTAAAAGGAAATTCTATTATTTTGTTTACTCGTTTATTATTTTTCTAGAGATTTGAAAAGGCATTTGGATTTAAATCTTACAGGATGTTGTTTAATTTTCAAATAACATATTTTAAACATTTGTGTTCCTCTTTGGCCAGGTGTGCTCTACTTAGTGAATGTACCCAAAGCAAGATGTATTAGTTCATAGTTTACCATTGAATTAAATTAATCTCTCACTTGAAAAAAAAGAGTGGAAAATGTTACCAGAAGGACAGTCAAAATGATAGATCGAATCAAATTCCTATAGAATGACAACGATTCGCGAACAAAACAAACAGATATATTATCACTGGACTAGTATATATTTGTTTAGGGGCCAGCTGAAGGACGCCTCCGGGTGCGGGAATTTCTCGCTACATTGAAGACCTGTTGGTGACCTTCTGCTGTTGATTTTTATTTGGTCGGGTAGTTGTCTCTTTGACACATTCCCCATTTCTATTCTCAATTTTATAATAGGTTAAAATGTCAAATATAGGGGTACAGCAGTCAAAAGTCGAGTAATATCAATGATCAGTTAATCCTTGGTCACTTGCAAAAACATAATGATATATATATATATATTTCTGACATGAAACCTATGTAGTTTTTCAGCTAGATAAACTTTATTTGGAAAAAAAAAACACATGACAACAAGGTTTTGTTACACCAAGTTGAAGTATGGTTTTCAAGTAATAGAAATTGTTTGGATTGATAAATCTGATAATCATGTAAGGATATAAAAATCTGTATATATCTCTATATTTTATGTTTAAATGTTGTCATGTCCATTAAAAAGATCATCATGCAAGCAGTTAAACTTCAAGAAGTATAAACTACTTGGTCAAGTATGGTGCGGACTGGTGGCGTATTGTTCAAACTGAGGTCAAGTTTGGTTAAAACTTTTGGTCTAGTGCGTTTAGCCTGAAAGTAAGACGATATCTGATCGAGTACGTTTTGTAAATGGGTAAGGATTAATTCAGACTGACAGAGTTCTATAGTTCAGCCCTTTTAATTACAAAGATCAGGATCAAGTACGAAATGATAAGTCAGTATATAGAAATACAATTGATTTTGTTTTTGTTTTTATAATAAATATTTCCTTTATAAATGTAGTTTTGGTGTTTTGTATGTGGTGATTTTTTGCAGTTATCATTTGTTGTCTTTGACAAATTGTCTTTAATTTGTTTCATGTATTTTCTTTATGAGTTTAAATGTGCAAACAGTAGTCAATAGTCAGTTAATCCTTGTAGATCATCTAATTTTTAACACTCAATCTTTGAAAAAGTAAACATTATCACAAATTTCATAGAGAAGAAAAACAAACTAAAATCGTGTATTCCAAACGAAAAAGAAGATAAAGAATTAACGAAATTCTGCATGCGAATCTGGGGATTAGTTTTTCTATATGTACTAAAAAGCTAATACGCGTGTCTCCGTACACCACGAGATAAGTTTCCCCAAGTATAACTTAACTGTTAAAACAAAAGATTTTAATCCCACAACTCCTTAAATTCAGAATTCCAATGACGATATTTCTAAAGCTTATGATTATGAAAGTTTATAAATTAATTCTACTAAGCATGATAGAAACTTTTGGAAACTAATCTCCTGTTGAAGTGAGTTAGAGTATTCGCTTTTGATTACCCTTTTGCAAATGAAAGAACAACCTGACCAAATTTGATAGACAAATCGAGCGTCTTGCGTAATTAATTATAATCTGGTACCTTTGATAATTGGTTATAGCCTTTTACAAATGTCTATATTGACGAAATTTATGTAGTAATGATGAAAATGCAGTAGGATTTCTTTTTAAATGATCCTGCAAGATTGACACTGTTTATTTTGTAGCACTATACCAATGAGCTCGAGGCTTGCAAGCTATTTGACTTTAACTTTAGCTGTAAGTTTTTTTTTTGGCATTGGTGTATTATTTTTATATGCTGTGCTATTAAAATTATAAAACAAAGCAAACAATTTACAATTATGTCATGCACCTATAGTTCTTCGAATCTCATTTTTAATAGGAATATGGAAAAGATATAAAAACAAAAAAGAAGAAGCTTATTATCCTGGCTCTTCTTCGAACTTCTGGATAAACTTTGAAGCTTAATTAAAACAAAAGAAAGGACATTTTGAAAAATAAATTATGAGCTGCACCCCCACCAACCCCCTGTCATGAATTCCCCCTTATCAAAATCCAGGACTAAAAGGTTTAACATAGTTACATTTGTCTACAAAATAGTTATTTAATTAAAAGAAAATATGAGTGTCTTATTTGTAGGTGTAGTATCTAAGATGCTTGAATAAAACACCACTGTTTAATATACATGTATAACTAACTTCCATCATTTCAAACATATATTTAGATTGTCTATTTATAGTGTTTTGTGTTTTGCTCTTGGTGTTAGAAATTTGTTTGTATATGTGAATAATTTTGTCTTACATCACAATCATAAATGAATTTTGTGTTAAGTTAAATGTGTAAAAGAAGTAATGCTACCGACGTGTTACTTTAGATACATAATTCTATGTATTATCAACAACTTGAAAATTTGAATAAATTAATTTTGTTTAAAACATTTTTTGCTTTGTCTGAACAAGATGTAAATAGAAGATGTGGTTTAATTGACAATGAAACAATTATCTACTAAAATAAAAATTAAGTGGATGTAAGTAGTTATAGACATCGATACAACCTTAAACAATGAGAAAACTAAACTTCAAGCACCTGAGGTAAGGACAGGCATATAAAGAATGCGGTTGGGTTGAACGCTCAACCGGGGTCTGTATTGTTACAGTATATCATAGGAACACACTATGAAAATCAATTAAAAAAGGCCTACCTAATCAGCTGTATACAAAAAGAAATACATCTAAAAAAACCACAAACAGGACGTTAACGAGTATTTGTACATCACTAAAACAAAAATAAATTACATACTCCAAGGTCCGAGACCACAATTATTTCGTAGTGCATTTCTTTTAGAACATAAATGAAAATAAAAAAAAATCCCACATGTGCTTTCTCAAAGAAACTTTTACAGTGTGTTGTACTACTTTTGGGACAAATCATATCAAAATTAGAGAAAACTTCATCGGCTCTATAACTCAAATTATGGACAATTTTATGTTTAGGGCGTCTAGAAATCTTTTGACAGCATCCGAAGTGCTAATTTTAACCTTTTACAACTGGACCAAATCACTACTTTCCTTTAAAATTCTGGATCCAAATTTTTTTACAGTGTAATTTCACCCCCCTACTTGCAATTTGAGGCATTACACATGGAGAATTAAATTTGGAAGGGGTATAAAAATTAATGGCAAGTAACCCACTGTCAACACTAGGGACTATATTTGTGTACAACGAAAATCAAGGGACGACAATTGTTGTCTCGGACCAGATCTGAGAGTAATCGCAGTCTCTGACAGCTACTGTAAAGACAATAACAACTAATCCAACCAAATTGTGTAACTTACACTAAAATATCAATCAGTACACATCAACAGCCAAAAGATTTAGTGTAAAGACGTCAAGAGAAAAAAATAACCTTAAGCAATGCTAACCTATCAGACAATAACACTCAAAACCAAGGAGTAAACCAAGAACTCACAAAAACCAAAGGAAAACTACATCAACAGTAATAAATAATGAATAAGAAACAACACGAACTCCACTAAAAGCCGGGAGTTAAATCAGCTGTTCCGGAAGGGTAAGCATTTCCTTCATCGTATACGGCACCCGTCGTGTTATTTCTTTGTTTAACTCGATAATGATGGAATGTTATTATGATTGAGGAAGAATATCAGATGTGATTTCTGACACACTTTTTGCATAATGGCCAATCAGCTCATGATAGTATCGACAGATTGCAACACCGTGGAAGTAGATATGTGCAATATTTAGTATTGTATTGATTTTCTGAAGAATAAAACATCACTATGTACAGCAGTGAAAAAAATATTCAAGGGCTCAATCACAGTGTTAAATATGTAACCTTTTGAAATAAGTTTATTTAAAAAGTAAAACATCAAAAATACCGAACTCCGAGGAAAATTCGAAACGGAAAGTCCATAAGCAAATAAATAAAGTAGTATACCGCTGTTCGGAATTCATAAATCGATTGAGAAAAAAACAAATCCTGGTTACAAACTACAACTGCGGGTAACGCACCAATACAAGAGGAGAACTACGACACAACAGAAACACAACATTAAAATGTAACACACACAGAAATGAACTATAATATAACAATGACCATTTTCCTGACTTGGTACAGGACATTCTAAGAAAAACAAGTGGTAAGTTTAACCTGTTTTTGAGGCATGCCAAACCTCCCATTTTTACGGCAATGTTATTTATAACATCAAAATGACAATATTACATGACAGGAGTACATTACAAATACATGTCTATATTGACGAAATTAATGTGGAAATGATAGGAAAATCCAGAAGATTTTTTTTTAAATGATCCTACAAGATTGACATTGTGTAACGCTGTACCGATGAGCTCGAGCTTGTCACCTCTTTTACTTTAACTTTAGTTGTTAGTTTTATTTTTGGCATTTCTGTGTTTTTATATATACTCTGCAATAAAAATTATAAAACAAAGCAAACATTTTACAACAATGTCGTGCAACTATAGTTCTTCGAATTTCCTTTTAAGTAGGAATATAGAAGAAATATATTATAAAGAAAAAAGAGAAACCGGTTGTTTTATATTTTGTTTGCAGACAATAACTTAAAAAACTTACCTCAGCATTTTGGCACTGTACGAATCATTCTCTATCATTTGTTTGCTTTCTTTAGTGCCGTTCGTTGTACATTCCTGGAGTTTCGTAGTACGTCCATTTTCACTGAATGTCGTATGAGCAACAATGAGACAACTCTCCAACCAATTCATAATATATGTAAAAGTATAACATTATAGGTCAAGGTACGGTCTTCAACACCCGAAAAATGAATTATGTTAAATCTTTCAAACGGGAAAACACAGGTTTATTCAGAACTCTATTTGGTCGATTTGTTGTCATTTTGACAAATTACAAATTCCCATTCTAAATGTTATGGTACTATTATACTGTTATACTGGTATGGTACTATATGGTTGAAATAAGTACGTAAGATTGTGACAAATTTTCAAAGCCTTTTAATGCAAGTTTTTTTCAGGGAACAATTGCCATACAAATATCTTATATTAATTGAAGTTCTACTCAAGTATATTTTTGTAACCATGACACACTTATAGTAAACTCACCAAAAATATTTGAATATGCATGATATGAACGTGTATCAATGAAATGCAATGTGACGCATATCTCATTGACCGTCGCGTGAGCTTGGCGTTTTACCTCAAGATATCTTTGAAACTAAATTTTACCAGGCGCTTCCGATGAGTGAGTTTCTCTAGCTCCAGTAACATCTGTTTCATGTCAAAAACACAAAATTCAATTCAGGTTGTGTCAGTCTTCAGTTTCAATTGCATGCTTTTGTAATGTGTAACAGCCGATCAATGGGTCCGCATCTGAATAAATCAGTCTTTCAAGTGTTCAACTCAAATTGCACTACAGCAAGGTGTCCTAATTAAAACAGTAACATACCCGTACTTGAATTCACAATGTCCAATATATACGCTACACAATGCACATAAATTACACTATAACTTCCTTCTTCCATAATGTAAAAACATAATGTCTTATAACAGAATATATAAACACAATGTCATTATACAATCACTTTGCAACATGTATTAGGTGTGGTTATTCATAATATCACTAAAATATCACTATGCAACATGCATCAGGCACTTTTTTACATATATATCCAAACACTATTTAGATCCTTTGGAATAACTAAATTCACTCTATTTACTATTTGAAATATATATCATCCTTGAAGTTTACCCTTCAATAGTCCACATAAAGCTGAAAGAGTTTCTCTGTCTTGAGCTGGTTTACATACTACCATCTGGATCAGTCCATGGTACTTAAAGGGGTCAAAATCTAGACTATACCAACAAAGGTCTCGATGACGTGAAATAAGGCAATATCTTTCATCATAAATTGGTTCAGTTGATAATACCTTGTTATTTTAAAGATCAGTCTGTACCAATATACAATTATGGCCCATTGAAAAGGTGAATATCCAAAATTGTCAACACGAGAAGGTTATTTCAATACTTTTATGTGGGCATAGCCTGAAGTGAAATAACAGAGAGCCGTGGTGTAGTTGTTAGCGCATCGGACTACTAACACAAAGGTTCCTGGTTCGATTCCCGTTTGGGATGAAAATTTCAGGAACTCAATTTTCGGCTCTCCCTTGACACCATTTGCGAGTATGGTCTTGAGGAAACGATGATAGTCCGTCGGACGGGGACGATAAATGGCTGACCCGTGTTAAGAGAGAGCCATATCTCTTGCACGTTAAAGACACCCTTGTAGATTTCGAAAAAGAGTAGGATAATGCCGCTACAAGGCAGCACTCGCACCCGCAAAGTGGAAAGGGATTAATATAAGTTGTAAAACTTGTTTCCCAATCCACTATAGATAAATATGTTTAAACTAGTGAAATAACTTTTATTTGTTGACAATTTTGAATATTCATTGATTCTAAGGGGCCACAGTTGTTTCATTATACCGAACTAACAGCGGAAGGGCCTTTGAACACTTATCATATTTTTGACATAACAAACATAAGCTGGCGTTTGAAAATAGCTCAAGAAAGTACATTTGTCATGTTTTTGTTCAAGAATTTCTCGGATGTGCAACAAAGCTAGCATCTTTTTGTAAAATATTTATGGCCCTGAAAAGGACCTTTTGATAAGAGGAATCATCGTCAGACTCTGCTGGCAATTTATTCATTTCCAAAGCCTTATTTACTCATATCACGATGGGCTGTCAGTGTAACGTGAACGCGCCATCTTGTTCTTTTACGTCTGTGACGTCATTTTCATGGGAGGTAACTCGAGTGCAAATCTAGACACTAAAAATAAATAAATATATGTTAGGTATAATAATAAAATTTATACCTATCCCAAACCAATTGCAACTAATTACAAACAAGTTTTGCAGGATCTCAACATTGACGACTTTAAGTCTAAACCTCCTGATTGCACCTGTGCTAGTTCCCAAATTCACATTAAATCCGGCCGGCCCGTTAATGCCAGAGACCTTAATATTGTAAATAACACTTCCCTGCGAAATTTGTTATCCTAAGGTCAGAAATGTCGTGAGCCTAAATCCATGAATTTGAAATACACCTTCAAAATACTAATGAATTCAGTCGGGGATTATGCCAGGCAATGAGATAAACACGAGAAAGAACACGTAGATGATATTCTTTCCGAATGGATTATGGCTGTTAGGTTGTTGATAAAAAGTAAAATCACAAAAATACTGAACTCAGAGGAAAATCAATTTGGAAAGTCCATAATCACATGGCAAAATCAAAAAACAAAACGCATCAAAAACGAATGGACAAGAACTGTCATATTCCTGACTTGGTACAGGCATTTTCAAATGTAGAAAATGGTGGATTAAACCTGGTTCTATAGCGCTAACCCTCTCACTTTAATAACAGTCTCATCAAATTCCGTTACATTTACATGATGCGTTAAATAAACAGTCACAATCAATAAAATAGTCAAAATATGGGAACATCAGTCATCATCGTATAACAATTTAACAGGACACAACAACATCTACTATCTACGACCACATGGATTGATTTGAGTGTCTGACGTCAGAAAAATTATATACGTCACATAAATTTGTCGTTCAATGTGCATACAATAGTTATCCAAAGTACCTGGATTATAAACAATTTTAAATTTTACATAGGCAATGAGCGCAGACAGGGTTAAAAAATCAAAAGTATGTAAGAATAAATTACAGAAATCAAACTAGTCCAAAAGTTATACATAGAATTTATGAGAATCCAAAACTTTTAAAAGGAACAATTTAACAGGACACAAAAACCTATCCACGAACACATGGATCTACTTTGGATCCTCAAGCTCTTCAACTTTTTACTTGTTTGGCTTTATAAATATTTTGATATGAGCGTCACTGATGAGTCTTATGTAGACGAAACGCGCGTCTGGCGTACTAAATTATAATCCTGGTACCTTTGATAACTATTGTTTTGGGCAGGGATAAAGTTTTCTTTGTAAAGAGATACTCTGAATTATAAAAAAAAAATCTCTAAAACTGACATCATCAAGATGCTTGATTTATTGATTGACAACATATCCGATACGTTTTCAGGACGCGTTTTTCAACTGATTGTCAGGATTCCAATGGGAAACAATTGTGCCCCTCTTCTTAACGACTTGTTTCTTCATTATTATGAGACTGACTTCAAACAGGAACTTCTTAGAAAGAAAGATAAGAAGTTAGCAATATCCTTTAACTTTACGGTTACGTTTACGTTATGTCGGGGAAATTTGGACTGCCACTGGATAATAAGGATATATTGGATAGGGACAGAAATTTTGCCTTGCAACAGGCCACCTTTTCTGCAGCGCATACATATATATATATTTGTTAAGGGATCAGCTGAAGGACGCCGTTGGGTGCGGGAGTTTCTCGCTGCATAGATGACCTGTTAGTGACCTGCTGTTTTCTGTTCCATGCATGGTCGGGTTGTTGTCTCTTTGACATATTCCTCATTTCCATTCTCAATTGTATATCCTCGCCTTCGAATTGACGATTCCCTTGAACGATTTGCTGGCAGTCTCTTTTTTTCAACGCTGGCATTATGCTACGGTTACTGGCAAATGGAAATGTATCCTGATGATATTTTCCAAACAGCTTTCGCTTAAAGACGAGGATTGTTTCAATTCAGTTTATTTTCGTTTGGTCTATGTTGTGCACACAGTACATTTGAAAGACTGATGGAAACAACATTTGCTGGGTTGCAATGGGACATTTGTTTAGTTTACTTAGACGATGTTATCGTGGTGGAGAAAACGTTTAGAGACATGTTAGTTTAACTGTTAATTTTGATCGAGTACTTGAAGGTTATGTTCAGCTTGTCTAAGCAAGGGAATGTTCTTTGTGTGCAACAAAGGTATTATTTTTAGGACATGTCATTTCAGAAAAGGGAATTGCCACGGATCCCTCAAATTGTAAGTCGTGAAAAACTGGCCAATTGCAAGCAATGTGATATGCTTGTGCTTCTGAAAATTAAGTATAAGTATTAATTGTGAAAAGTTATGGTTGTATCAAAGGATAGTGAGAAGCGCATGATTTTTTAGGAGTAGATAGTGTAACGGAAATCGACCATAGTTTATTTATTTTGATGTGAAATAACAGTCTTTTCATGTAAATTGTGTTTCTATATGCATATATGTTTCTCCATAGTTGGAGCACCATTTGTTACTTTAAACACCCCTTAAAAAAAGGATGAAACAAACCATAGGGATAGCAAAACTCAAATTGAAAATAAAATGACAACGCAATAACTAAAAAGAAAAACAGACAAATAATACTACAGAAGACACAACATAGAAAACTATAGAAAAAAGCAACATGAACCCTTCCAAAATATTTGGGTGATCTCGGGTGCTCCGGAAGGGTAAGCCGATCCTACTCCACATGTGGCACCCGTCGTGTAGCTTATGTTATTACAAATCCGGTAATAAGTCTTATTCGGTTGGTTACATTCGTGAAAAGGGAAGGATATTGTAGTTAAAACATACAGAACATATCCGATTTCATCTGTGAAACAGTTATTCCATAACGGTCAATCAACTCGTGATGGCGTCCGTAACATATACGATGGGATAATTTCAACTTCACCATTTGGAACTCTTGGTTGTATAGCTTCCTTGTGAGCAGAAATCCTCTATCAAGAAAATCATGATATGAAATATCGTTTCAATTGTAAGATATATACTCCGTATGCAGGCCCTGCTGGAATGTTGCTACATAAAACATTCTACTTGTGGTATGAAGTCTGAACCTACAGGTAGATCAGTCCTACTTGCCTATGAATTATCTTTGTCTTCGCCAAGTATATTTTTGTTTTTAAACAAATGTCTCCAAAGGGTACAGGACAACAAACGTGCAGTCCGAGAAAAAGCCGAACTGAAGGCTGCAATGAACATTTCGCACCACAAAGAGAAGCTGCAGCCGTAAAAGCCGGCGCCTGTTTCCTAGAATATGTCGATAACCAACCGAGATCTTCCAAAAAAAACGGAAGACCCGCTCCAACGTGTGTAAGATTTCGTAAATAAATACTCTGTTCTGACTGCCGTACATGAGGCAACAGAAAAACACAAACTCCTGTAAGAGGTTTCCCGATTTGCTACCACCGGAGATGTCATTTCACTATTGAAAATAATTGAAGTATACACACAATGTAAATATCAACGTTTGTTTTATGAATCATATGCAAAACAATAATGAGTATTTAGCTGTAATTTGGTACTTATTGTATGTGGTTACTTCTTATACTCATAGTAAACAATATTGTGTGCACTTACGCTTTCAAGCAACCAATACAAGTAATCGATGGTACAAAAGGTTTATAGTTAAGTGTTATTTCCCCCCTGAAACTTCAGACAAAAAGAAGCTAAATTATAAATTTAATTTAACCAATATACATTTTGTTCGTAATAACTTATATCAATATAAAATGTTTTGTATTTGTTGGTAAATTTTTAGAACAAAAAACTTATTTTAACAAAACAAATTGACCTCAATAACAAAAAACAGAATGATAAAATAAATTTAAAGCCCATTTCTAAAATTAATAAATTTTATCATTGACCGTGCGAGGGCTGTCAGTAAGAGTCGTTATACACTTGCATCATCATTACATTGGTTTAAAGGGGCACTAGCTGCCAAATTAATTTTCATCGATTTGACTCAAATTCTCATATTTTGTTTATAACAATGTAAAACATTTTTCCAAACCACCAAAAGTATAAAATAAACAATTTCCGGGACATGGTCTCAAAAAGATTTAGCTTCGTTTTGTGTGAAATTTAGCAAGACGCCATCTAATTAACTATCGAGTTGACCTTCTATGACCATATAAGCAAGGTAAACATAAACATATATATAAATAGATTAAGCAACACGTGCAATTGGACTTTCATAAGTGTGCTGAATTTTGTATTATAGATTCAAAATTAATGTTTATCGTCGTTTTTATATTTATAAGAATGACTTTTTGTGAATCGAATCAGTTAATCAAATTATTTACCTTAGTTTCACTTTCAATGTTGACATTCTTTTCCTTTAAATAATCGTAAACGGACAATGCATGCGTTATTCTATCTCTTTCTACGGGGTTATATTGGAGTTCACATTAATACGGGTTTAATAAGGTCGAATTATTCACTTGCAATTGAATAATTAATTTTCAATGTTAATTAGCTTAATTTGACAAAATTGAACCATTTTAGCTGCTAAAAGCAAATTATTTTTTCACTTTTTCCCTTTCATAAATGATTGAACAAAAAAAAATCATACTTTTGATTTTTTATATATCTCTTAGCTAGTGCCCCTTTAACTTAAATAAATTTAGAAAAAATAATGAAAGAAATGGTGATATATATCTGTTCTTGACAATATGTAATTATTAATACTAATACAGTATGTAGAGATAGAATATAGTCCCTGTAATATAGATCATTTTCTGTTCTACATAGAGATTATTTTATAAAAAGATGTGATATATATGAGTGCAAATGAGACAACTCTCAATCCAGATTACAATTTGTAAACGTAAACCATTATAAGTCAATGTACGGCTTATTATCTTGAAATCTTTAATAGACAGAGAATTACTTCACAAGCAAAAGTTATCAGCAATCCTATATCTTGTTTTTCTAGTTATTGTTCTAGATTGATAGTAACATTGAATAGCACATCGATCAAACATACCGGATCTGCAAATAAGTCAGTGTAGATGGTATTGTCAGTTGTTTACAAATGAAAGTTAAATGTCTTTAAATTGCATTTTTATACGGCAAAATATATATGGAAAATAGAGAGAAGTTTAAAAGAAAACAAATGATCAACAAAAATGAGATTTTAGTCATGAATGAAATTGAAGTCTTTTGAGCCTCTAGTTACATTTTATTTCGATAGCAAAGAAAAATTTGCCTTTGATCAATTATGCATAGAGCTACAATTGATATCGTATTCACTTGGCATTCTTTCTTTTTTGAAAATTGTCTATACCCTCGGACTAGAAGTTTTTCTTTAAAATCACTCTGCTATATAATTTTTATTATCCTGTCCTTTTTTCAATACACAAGAGTTCATATAACTTTTTTTTTCGCAGTAAACCGAGTGAGAAAAAATAGAGTTAATTTGTAAAAATATGTTAGGTAAGATCGTATTCATGATACATTTAAACCTGAAAAATTACCTTGAAACATTAAAAAACATATGAAAATGATCCTTAATTTTGAGTCAAGAAATCAGTTGTTAAAAAGAGGGACGAAAGATACCAAAGGGACAGTCAAGCTCATAAATCTAAAACAAACTGACAACGCCATAGCTAAAAATGAAAAACACAAACAGAAAAACAATAGTACATATGACACAACATAGAAAACTAAAGAATAAACAACACGAACCCCACCAAAAAACAAGGGGTGATCTCAGAATCTCCGGAAGGGTAAGCAGATCCTGCTCCACATGTGGCACCCGTCGTGTTGCTTATGTGATTACAAATCCGGTAAATAATGTTAATTCGGTAGGTCACATTCATGAAAGGGAAGGGGATTGTAGTTACGTCGTAAGGAACATATCCGATATCATTTGTGAAACGGTTATTCCTTAACGGTCAACCAACTCATGATGGCGTCCGTAAAAATTTAAGAAGGGATGATTTCAACTTCACCGTTTGGAACTCTTGGTTTAATAGCTTCCTTGTGAGCAGTAACTCTCTATCAAGAAAATCATGATAGGAAACGCAAGCACGGGAATATCGTATCAATTGGGAGATATATACCCCGTATGCAGGTGCTGCTGGAATGTTGCTACTTAGAAATGGAAAGTTCACAATTGGAAAGCTGAAAACATCTCTTTTGTCGTAAAGTTTTGTTTTCAACCGACCCTCATTGTCAATTTATAGATGTAAGTCAAGATATGAAGCCGACTTAACTGTATCTGTAGTATCCTTTATTTCCAGTTCGATGGGATAGATGCTTTCCACATAGTCACCAAATTTTGAATTGTTTGAATCTATATAGCGGAAATTAGAGTTAAAGGATATTGCTAACTTCTTATTTTTCTTCCTAAGAAGTTCCTGCATGAAGTCAGCCTCATACTAATAAAGAAACAAGTCGACCAGTAGAGGGGCACAGTTTGTTCCCATTGGAATACTGACAGTCTGTTGAAAAACACGTCCTTCAAACGTAACAAATATGTTGTCAATCAAGAAATCAAGCATCTTAATAAAATCAGTTTCATGGAATTTTTTTGTTTGAATCAGAGTGACTCTTTACAAACTAGGATTTATCCCTCCCTAAGACAAGATGCTTGTATCTACGTTGGCCATTCTTTTTTATGAAGCAAAGTAATACCAACTCTTGTTACTGGTGCTAAGACATTGTATAGTAACATAGTATTTCCCGTAGAGCAGTACCAAAAGTTATAAAGACATATTCATACTACATAAGTGCAAATATACGGTCAAATTTGCTTAAATCAGTGAACAAAATACGCTGGGATGAAAAAGTTTTTCTAGCATTGCTATATAACAAAATGATTTTTGGATTGATATTGGTTAATATTGATAATAAACTATCCATACTACACTCGTGCAGTACACACATGTTTTTTTTCTAATTGTTTTCTTTATAAATAAACACAAAACAAAATCAAAGTCAAACAAACAGCAACATAAATCTACATTCAGAATCTAAAGGTCGAGGCAACTCAGTTCCAGTAGGGACTGTTTGATTCTTGTTCACGACATAAATACTCTGGTATGAAATCACGAATAAAGTGTTCTAGAAGCAGTGAAATCGTAATTAGAAAGAAATATTTTTATATTTTTTATTGAGAATTGCGATTAGATTTTTTAACATTATGGATACAATAATATCGTGCATTAAATGATACCTCAAAAACAGCACTAACGGTTGTGATGCGTTCCAACCGTACCTGATACGTAGCAAATATGGAAACCACAAGACTGAGCTTAGTCATGAAGCACCAGACTTCGTTCCATTCTTGGCATTGAACCTGCTGTCCTGCCTACCGATACTAATTCACCGAAAGTATCCTATATCCTAGTATCCTAGATCAGGGAATAGTAACCTGTAAGATCCTCACTGAACACCAAAAACAGGGTGTTATAGAAGAGACCACTTATTCACACCTGCAACTAATCAATACTACGTCGGAGATAACCAGATTTCTCCTTCGCAAGGATCTGCTGTTCTATCGGCTAACAAGTTTTAACTACAGGGCAGAATCCTTCCATACATGGAAAGACAGCTTTAAAAATGCCATAGACAAATTACAAGTTTCGGACTCGGAAAAGATAGCTTTGACCAGAGTCTGCGAAAATACTATTAATATAAGTACATGCAATGCCCATAACCAAACAAGAGGCATGAGTAGACTATGGGAGAGACTGAAGGATTAATATGGTGGTCCGGAAATGTTGGAGGCGTCTCTCGTCAACAAAATTGTCAACTTCCCATCATTGACGAACAAGGACAACTCACTCCTATACGACTTGTATGATATTGTATCAGAAATGGAATATCACAATGACAATCCCAAGCAGGGAATTTTGCTATCTTATTTCGACTCTTCGTCTGGGATAAATCGAATTGTGGAAAAAAAACTGCAATACGGACTCAAGCAAAGAGGATAACGAGGGCTTAAGATAAAAGTCTGGACACGAAGTTGCCTTTCAGCTTTTCACAGATTTTTCTGTCTTGTCAGGGAAATAAGCAAAATTAAGAACGACGCTGGTTTCATCTTTGGGTCATAGGTCACATCAAATACAAAATGTGCTGCGCCAAAGTTCCAACCTCAGATGTACTCTAAATTCAACTTCCATAAGACGGATGTTGAACAGCAAACTGGAGACACCATTCAACCTCAAGATCATTGTATATTACACAACACAAAGCATCCTTTAAATGAATGCTCAGCGTTACGAGCCAAATCAATCGAGAAGTTCAAGGAACTGTAAAGACAGAGTAATGAGTGCTGCACACAGAAGTCGGAACTGCAACTCAAGTATCGGTTGTAATGAGTGTGAAAGTGAACGACAAACCACCGCAATATACATCACTACACCACAGCAACCTGCAAGTTATCAGTCTAGCATGACCAGACAAGCCTACGGCGGGGAGCCAACATGATTGGCTGAAATCAAGTTAACCTCTGTGAGTTCAACCTTCATAGAGATCCACAAAGATCATAAGAGTGAGTAATCTTGTGTTGATCTGAAGTACTCATTTGATGCGTGAATAAACTAAATGTACACCTTATTCTCGAACAAAATATTCAACTCAGAGAGATTCACGTAATCAGTTTTCAATGTAAACCTAATCCTCCATTAAGTCGGAGACATTCACCAGAAATCATTCCACTCTGGTCACTCAGTAAAAACACAACAGCATTAACTACGTCTTCTATCTCTGAAAAATAGTTTTTTAATCATGAGGTCAATACGAGTAGCCAGTGATTTGATATTAGGTGCGATAATTTTGGGTCGTTTGTGGTATTTTTTTACTTATTCTCTTGAGTGTGCACCTTATTGGCAATTCAATCTTGGAAACATAGTGTGTCTGTAAGGTGTAGTTGGTTTTAAACTGGCTTTGAATAATTGTGGGTAAATTGGTACGTTGTGTTTGGTCTTATGTCGCGCTGTTACATCACTATCCAATATAAGGTTAGGAATGAGCATTTAATATTGTTTAGCTCCATCCCATTTCTGATATGTCGCTATATATAGTATTCAGCTAGTCAGAGATTGTATTTGATTGACGTTTTTCTTTCTTCTTTATTTAAATAAATATGGCCGGTTTATTTTTAGAATAAATACTTTCATTTTTTAATTTGTTTTGCCATTGATGACCTTCTACGCGGTTTGAATTTTAGTTATTGTTGAAAGCAATACAATGATCCTGCTGTCACAACACATAACATTGTTTCTACAAAGCATAACTCCGTCTCCTGATAATGTATTTTACGAGAAATATTATTTATTCTTACCTGGAAATCTACCCATTGGTGCCAATGAAAGCAGTGACATTAATTCGTCCTTGATTGGTCTTGTCATATTTGTCCACTACACAGTAGGATTAACTGAATATCCTCTTATCTGCAGTAAGAAAAATATATCATACCAAAAAATATGCAAAAGCCTATCGCGTACTAAAAAAGATGCAACCTGTCCTATGTCAGGAATCTGATTCCAGTAGTTGACGTCTGTTTATGTAGTTCATACGTGTCATCGCTTGTCGTTTGTCGTTTTTTATATAGATTTGACCGTTGGTTTTCCCGGTTGAATGGTTTCCCAATATTATTTTTTAGCCCTTTTTAGCTAGCTGTTCGGTGTGAGTCAAGGCTCCGTGTTGAAGGCCGTACCTCAATCTAATTGAAATATAGATCTCCGATTTCGTTATACTACGTTACTACATATGCTCATATGTAGTAACGTAGTATAACGAAATCGGAGATCTATATTTCAATTAGATTGGCCGTACCTTTACTTATAATGGTTTACCTTTTTAAAGTGTGACTTGTCTTATTGGCACTCATACCACATCTTTCTATATCTATTGTTAAGAAATACAATTTTCGTTCCAAAGGCTGATAACAAAATACGAAATATATATATTCACACACCTAATTAAATAGGCATTCAAAAAATCAGAATGTGAATATATATGTTCGAACTCTTTTAGGTCATTTTTAGTAGCAATAAACAAAAATACTATGCTAATTGGACATGCTTTGATACTATAAATTATATGCCCTTGAACTTTTACTAGATAACATTTTTGTTCGCTTTGGGGATTCCGTATATCGTCAGATTATCGGAATTCCAATGGGGACTAACTGTGCACCACTCATTGTGGACCTGTTTTTGTATTGTTATGAGTTACAATTTATGACAAAAATAAGCAAAGACCCATCGAAACAACATCTCATAAACAAATTTAATAATACTTTTAGATATTTGGATGATATTTTGGCTCTCAATAATGACGACTTCGGTATGTATATTAATGAAATTTATCCTGTTGAACTTACTTTAAATAAAGCTAATACTAACAATGACCACTGCCCTTTTCTCGATCTTGATATCTATATCACTAACGGAAAGCTGAATACTAAAATTTATGATAAAAGGGATGATTTTTCATTTCCTATCGTTAATTATCCGTTTTTAGATGGTGACGTTCCCTTGTCTCAACTTGTACGATTCGCTCGTGTATGTAACAATGTTTTAGATTTTAACGAGAGAAATGTATGTATTACTGAAACATTATTACACCAGGGTTTTCGATATCACAAACTAGTCAAAACATTTACTAAATTTTATTAACGGTATAAAGACATCATTCGTAAATATAGCTCAACATGCAGACTTCTAATACGTTCAGGTATTTCACATCCAGTTTTTTATGGAAATATTCTTTATAAAGCACAAAGAAAGTTGTCAGTATTCACCTCAGAAACTTACAAAACCTTTGAATAGACTTATTAAGAAGGGATATAATTACGATACTGTTGTCAAGTCATTAAAGATTGCATATTTTGGCGTTAATATTGAGTCACTGATAAGGTCTTTGTATCGGAACTAAACACATTTATTCTAAAAACAGTTGTTGGCATAACACGGGTTATGTTCTTCTCATATATGTTATGACATGAATATCAATTATATGGTCATTTTTATAAATTTTCTGTTTACAAAACTTTGATTTTTTCGAAAAACTAAGGATTTTCTTACCCCAGGAGTAGATTACATTAGCCGTATTTGGCACAACTTTTTGGAATTTTGGGTCCTCAATGCTCTTCAACTTTGTATTTATTTGGCTTTTTGAACTATTTCGATCTGAGCGTCACTGATGAGTATTATGTAGACGAAACGCGCGTCTGGCGTATGAAATTATAATCCTGGTACTTTTGATAACTATTATGATGGTATGATATTAATCCCCTAACGGGAAGGATTGTGCCTAATGTTCATATGATGAAATCATAATCTTTCAGTCAGTGTAATTGAAGTCTGGAGCTGGCATGTCAGTTAACTGCTAATAGTCTGTTGTTATTTATGTATTATTGTCATTTTGTTTATTTTCTTTGGTTACATCTTCTGACATCAGACTCGGACTTCTCTTGAACTGAATTCTAATGTGCGTATTGTTATGCGTTTACTTTTCTACATTGGTTAGAGGTATGGGGGGGGGGGGGTTGAGATCTCACAAACATGTTTAACCCCGACGCATTTTTGCGCCTGTCCCAAGTCAGGAGCCTCTGGCCTTTGTAAGTCTTGTATTATTTTAAATTTAGTTTCTTGTGTACAATTTGGAAATTAGTATGGCGTTCATTATCACTGGACTAGTATATATTTCTTTAGGGGCCAGCTGAAGGACGCCTCTGGTGCGGAAATTTCTAGCTACATTGAAGACCTGTTGGTGACCTTCTGCTATTGTCTATTATTTGGTCTTAGTATTTGGTTTTATTTTAAAATCAACTGATTTTGACGAATCATGGTATGGTTTTTTTCCTATTATAACCGTAATATTCAAATAATTCATTTCTGACAAATAAAGACAACATGATAAACCACAGTATAAAATTGAATTAAATTGACGCTAACGTCAATTTTAGGTACCGATATTTTTTCAAACTATAGAAACTTTAAAACTAAATTCTTTGCCGAATGAATACTTTTGTTAACTTAGTATTTTGTGTTTTTGGTCTTTATTACTTTTTTTTTTAATTTCTTTTTTCTAACGAATAAAAACAGTTTTCAACATCTGTTCACCGTTTTTTTTTAAATTGTGTTGTTTAACCACATTCCCGGAATCGTTCCAAATTGAGCAGTTGCATGCATGATTAACAACTGCATTTTATTCTTTGTCTATACCAAGTCAGGAGTCTGAAATTTTGGGATTGTGTTTTATATACATATATATATTCATGCCTTATATATCATGTACTGTAGTACGACGCTAGATTGAAACTAGAAAGGTAACACCCGGCCACCGAAAGCTTCACTTTTATGAATCCCAAATGGTCGTGTGGTCTAGCGGGACGGATACAGTGCAGGCAATTTGGTGTCACGATACCTCAGTAGCACGGGTTCGAAGCCCGGCGAGGGAAGAACAAAAAATTTGCGACAGCAAATTTACAGATCTAACATTGTTGAGTTGACGATAAGACGAATTGTATATACATAATGTTCACAGCCATGTATCCCCATCACTGCTGGTGATCCGATCGAGAAATCTGCTGTACTGTTGTCACTAGCTCAAACGTACTTATAAATATAATCATTTTCTGTGACTGTATCTTACATTAATTTGTAGGATCCTTTACTATAGAAAAATTATCTCATCTGTAAGAATAACATCTTCATGCATATATATCATGTACTTTAGTACGACGAAGATTAAAACTGACGTGGAAAGGTAACACCTCATTTTTATGAAGCCCAGGTTGTCTTGTTGTCAAGCGGGACGGCTACAGTGCAGGCGATTTTGTGTCACGATATATCAGTAGCATGGGTTCGAATCCTGGCGAGGGAAGAACAAAACATTTGCGAAAGCAAATTTACACATCTATTATTGTTGGGTTGATGATTATACGAGTCATATATATAACATAAATAAGACTGTTTTAAGCATGATGAGGCAGAGCTTTAAGTTTACTATGCAGTTTAAACGTTGTTCAATTTTCGACAAAATAGGATGACACTTATATGTTACAAGATAACCCCTACACAATCTTCATCCAAAACATAAGAAACACAGTAAAACAGCAGCCGAAATGAATTGATGATACAACAACTTTTTTTGTTAGACAAAACTTGTATTACTTTATACATATTTTGTCCGATTTTCAGCGTCATTAATACAGATCAAAACACACTTTCCCAGCACCGGTAACGAGAGCTCTCTTCCCATCAAATTGCATCGCCATGTTCTAGAACTAATATATAATGTTACACACTTTTTAACTACAGGAAAGGAATGACATCAACACACAATGTATTTCTTTATTGTAAAACGATTTAATAAAAAAAAATCATATACTTACATACATATGTCTCATAACACATTGTCATGCTAATTTTTGTTTTATATTAAACTGATTAACGCTTTAAAAAATATTAGTTGTAAAAATCGTCTTCTTAGTAATTTCATCTAGATAAATGTAAAGACAAAGGCGATGTGATAAAATAAAGTACGTACCTCAAAATTCAAAAACTAGTTAAAGTACTGAATTCTCGGAAATTTAAGTTACTAGTTTTGAATACTTGGAGCAGTAATATTGGCAAAGTGGTGCCTAAATATTTATAGTGATATCCCTATAATGAACAAGCATAAAATGAATGCATCTCAACTCAAAATTGTTCTATACAAAATTAATAGTGACCGTTGACCTTTGAAGACCTTGATATTGGAATTTCTCATTACAATCTTCACACCAAAATGATAGAACAAATGCACGGGTAGAAATTGTGTCATATCGAGGAGCGTTTAGTACAGTGATTGTGTCATAGTTTGGATAAGTTTGACATGACGGTGTTAAGTCTTTTTGATGACAATCAATGCAAAATTGTAAATATTGAGATATTTTGTAAACGGAACTTCTGATCATAAATTCAAGCTGGTAAGTACCTTTGTATCAAGTAAATAGGCTATTACATCACAAGTTGTGTCATATGGTAAATGATTTAACACAGAACAAAGCTTGCGTAAGTCAAAATTTAAAACTTGCTAATTGGTTTATCGTACATAAAAAAAGTTATTTTCTTACAGTCTGCAACATCACATATATCTTCGTAATATAACACTGCGGTCAATTCAAAATTAATGAAATATCTGTGTCATGGTTTGGTTCGTTCGTGTCATTGTTAAATTCATGTTCGACATGGTTTAGTTATGTAATTCGTGTCGTGTATAATGAAGAGTTACTTTCAAAATTAACAAAAATCGTTCACTTTGAAACACAACACATGGAAAAGGACATAAAAACGAACATACAATGTAGTAATATGTTATAAGTAGATGCGATATGATTGCCAATGAGATAACTATCCACCTGAGATCAAATGACGTAGATGCTAGTAGCTATTTGTCATCAAGAGGCCTTCAACATTCAACAATGAGCAAAACCATATTTCTTACCAAGATATAAAAGGCTGCGACAAAATTCAATGTATGGGAAGTCCAATTAGAAAACCATCACCCTAATTTCTGTCTAAAATAAATAGCAAAATATGATACAGTTAAATACGATATTCATGGCATTACAGACACTTAACTTGAGACAGTATACTAGTATACAAAATATTGCGAATTAAAACATGTTTGCGGGCTCCCCAACCTCTTCTTCGACTTAACCATGCCCCACAAGTAAAACTCACTAGAAAGGGTTTAAACAAGAAAATCAAGTAACTGAAACACAAAAGACACAAATAAAGTACTGATATTTAGTGGGACCTAATTTCAAACAAATAGCAAATGATAAAAAGTCATGATTCTAAGATAGCTTCTTTTAAATTTCAGTATTGGAAAAATCTAAATAAGCATACTCTATACGTGCCATGAAAACAATGACAAAAGATTGTATTGATAGCTTGCAACGGGTTAACGATACAATTTGCAAATACTTTTATGACTCTGTAATTCTTAACAAAGACAAGGACGGAGTACGGTCCAACACCTCAGATGTTACATGGAATTGAAAATGAAAAGCACGGAGTTGCAAGTTTTGTGGCAAGATATTACCATCACTCTTCCCGAAAATAAAGTTTTAAAAAGTCGGTTGCTACGTTAAATGGAAAGAAGACAAACCTTTTCTTGTTGCCAGTCCAGATGGTGAAGGAGATGAAGGTCAGACGAAAAGGCTTCTCTTCGAAATAAAGTGTCCATACAAATCCGACTGGCAAACTAATGTGTCTTACTCAATTCCAAATAACTATATAGTACAACTGATAACTCAAATGGGGGCCTCAAAAGAGAGCTACGGGTATTACATTCCGGAATCAATTTTTGTTTCGTGGTCTGAATAATCAACGACTGCTTTTCTTGTGAAATTTGATGAAGATTTATATACTGCAATAGTTGCAGAGGCAGAATTTCTGTATGGAACGCACAACAGAAGACCTACCTAATATCCGAAAACCAAAGAACTCAAAGCACATATAGATACTTTTCTGAAGCAAAACGTGAAATATTTAAGAGAGTTAAAATCTTTGAAAGCCATTCAATGTAGACACGATTCTGCTCAGACTGATGGGTTTATGGTTCACACTCTCCAAGTACAGAACAAGTATAGACCTTTCTAAAATAAAGAGCTGCATAGATGATGTAAAGTGTTTGATCAATCAATATTTCACCCTTTGCTTTGATAGACCAAGTGATGTTATAGTATTAATGTTGAGTGACTTGGATAGGACCTATGCGATCGACAAGACTTACGTTTTTCCTGTTGCATATGGGTTGAGTCCGAAGCACTTGAAAGTGGACACTGTAAGACAGATGCTTGAATTCTTACACGAACAACTAAAGACATACAATATTTATGTTCAGGTAAAGGCATGTGATGGGCAATTTTCTAAGTTATCTATTGTTTCGTACGATGGATAATCTCTTTCTGAGTTACAGGAGAGGAACATGCATTGGAAAGAAACGTGTGCAAAATAATCTCACGAACTTTTGCGCCCGTTCCGTCAGTTGGGAAATGTGTGTGGTCCTGTAAAAACATTTGACGATGCAAATGAGAAGTGGAAAATAACTATTAACTACAGGACAGACAATCATGGAAATTTACTTCATGGTCCAATTACTTGAAATACATGTTTCTTGAAATTGTCCTCTTCCGAAGAACAAAATGTTTGGAGAGAAGTATTTGAGAAACCTTCAAATTTCAAAACAAATACAAAATAAAAGAATGTTAACACTGAAAACAACCCTTGTAAAGACTACGATGAAAACAATATTCAGAATCTTTCTTTGCCCGACGAAATAACAATTCCTCATATCTCGAATACTAACTATCAGTGTGACCATGTTGGAGTACCTTACAAAAACACAAAAGTAAAAGGTCAGAAATAATGGAAATTAAAAGAAAATAAAAACAAGAATTGCTTTTTGACTGGCTGCCAATTTTGAGAAGAAGTCTTTAGCTATTTGACTAGTGATGCCGCTTATGATATCCCCGGCAGAGTCAAGCATGGACATATGGAGAAAAGATTATATGTGAAACAGGAGCAACGCTTTTTTTTTAAAATTATACCGAAAGCTATTCAAAAGAGCATCGACTTTAAATTTATATTGTAGAACACTTACAAAAAGTAACATGACATGTTTAATTTACGCTTTGACGATTACATCCACTAAATTTGGTTAAACAGGCTTTTTGTCTTCTCAGGCAGTTAATATATAGTGTAACTTCGTTCAATAACAGGCGCTATCAATCAAATTTCAGTATTAAAGTGACACACATATATATTTATTTCGATCTAAACCATTACAATCTTGACCAAAACCATGACGAATTTCTAGACTCTTAACCGAACCATGTCAATCGCTTAACCGAACCATAGTAATTCCGATATCTCGCTTATTCTGCGTTAATTTCGTGAAACAACAATTCCAATATAGATCTTTTGACCTCCAATTCAGATTTAAACATCTTATTTGCTTTTTATCTGCTCGTGTGAATAGAACTGAGGCAATAGTTTAGGGAAGCAACTTAAATTAACAATGTCAAACTTATCAAAACTATGACAAAATCACTGTACTAAAATCTCTTCGATATGACGACCTTACTACCCGTGAAATGAATGTATTAAATATCATACAACGTTGAATTTAAAACCAAATATCATTTATATATTCTGACCGACTTTAGAAACGCAATACAAGATTCTTTTGTGTGTTTTTTTGGAATGAATGTGTCAACGTCAAAAGCGATGACTGCCTGTTACAAACGCCAAAACGATTGTCAGAAAGGTCAACAAATTCTGTCTGACATTTTTGGTGTTCTGTTTTACACCTCCTGATTTTGCATTTGTTCAACCCATTAATTTGTTTTGGCAATTATGCGGTTAAAACCTGAGGGCTTTACAGGTTTTCCTTCAGTCAATTCTTTGGCAATGCAGTTAATGGGAAACATTTATGGAACGAATCTGTACTCAATGGCACTCGGCAATTTGGTTAGCAGTTTACGTTGCGGCCGTAAACATGATTGGCAAATGACGTTGCATAATCAAACTTTGTTGACGTTTCATTGTCACTACACGTTGATCTGTTCATTGATGGCCAGTAACAAATCTTGTCTACTTGTATCGTTGTCGGAAGGATAGTAGGACGAGTTTCTGAAGTCATACAGTATGGTTGAAGCACATTTTTGTTTTCATGTTTGCAGTATTCTTAAGGGCTTATTCAGTTCTTTGTTTTTTTTATTTCTCATATTTAGCAAAATGGAGATGCAACATTTAAAAAAAAATAAGTAAGGCAAAGGATTGAAAGAACTGTTTCAAAAAGCATAAAAAAACTGAAACAATCTTTCATGGGACCAAAATTTCGTTTTAAGAAATTCGTGCGACTTCAAAAATTCGGTATGTTCAATATTTACCGGTAAGTCGGATTTTGATTTATTGTAAGGAGAAAGAAGCATGATAAGCATGAATAGTAGTTGTGAGAGAATCAAAAAAGATAAGGTAAAAAAATCAACAAAACGACTGTTGCATTTCTGAAGTAGTTCAGTATATTATAATCATGTATATACGTATTAGCGTGTCGAATACGGATATAACATTCTTTATACATGTAAATTGTATTGGCAACTTTTTTTTTAATTATCACAATCGGCAAACAATGTATATTTTTTGTCGCCTACTTACCAACTACAAAATGTTTATATTATTTTTTAAAGTTTTATAAGATAAGATCGCGACACTTACTATTATTGATATAGCGTTTACACTAGAAACAAATGAAATTAAATCAGTAATACAACTTACATTGGATAAATAAGTTCTTTTTGCACGAATTCTTTAAACCAACAGTCATGCGTGTCTTGACTCATATAGTCTTTCAAAAAAAAATATATCTTAAGAACTAATTGTTTGTTGTTGTTTAATTCTCAGATATGCATTCTATTTTACTGTGAATGGTGTCACTGGGTGGTTATTGCATTGATGAATGTTTTAAATTTCCTTTTAATTTATATTAAAAATTTCCTTAAGGACCATTCCTTCACTTGTGCACACCTCTATTTATTCGGGTTTTTTATTCGGAGTCGGGAAAACTTTTGAAGAATCAAAAAATTACCTAAAATCTGACTTGCGGATATCATTTTCGATTAATTTATACATGAAATTAATGAGATCGCTACAATGGTGTATACGCAATAAGATTGGTCCTGAACATTAGTGATTACGCAATAAGACTGGTCCTGAGCATTAGTAGTAACGCAGTAAGGCTGCTCCTTAGCAGTTGTGGATACGCAATAAGACTGGTCCTGAGCATTAGTGGATACGCATTACGGCTGGTCCTGAGCATAAATCGATACGCTATAATCCTGGACCTGAGCACCAAGGGATACGCAATAAGGCACTGTAATTAACTATTTAGGAAAGTAATGTATGCAAATATAACGGAACATATTTTGCCATGCTGTGTCTGGTGTCTATTTGATAAATTCACAAGAAGAACTAAGGAACAAGCAGGTCAGGATTTTATGACAGCCCGTTGGTTGATATAGTGGAGAGTTTAATCTTTGTTTGGTTTAATGGACTATTTCGAATTTATTTTTAAGTTTGGTATTTTTATCATTTTACAGATAACTATGTTTTAACTGAAATTCGTGAACGGATGCATATATTGGGAGGCTTTCATTCGTATTCTGAATATGCCAGTGGGGATGTTTTTTCTCCAGAAAATTAACAACCAATGTTTACATTGAAACACGCATCGTTAAGCCACTAAAAGATAAATTAAGCACAAGAACCTGCCACAAAATTATTTATAATGATAGTACTGTGAACGGACTGATCTGACATTCAAGTAAAAGTAACGTTTTCTGGATACCTTCTTACTTAATGCTAGCGCAGTCACGAAATAACCAAATAAACCCAGGTTCTTTACACAAACTATGAAGACCAGTTCTGCCCTGGACACCTTGTCACACTAGGGGACAAGTGTCTACAACAACCGACATAACGGACAATTCTCTGGGAGGACAATGCTAATACTTGACCGGGAAATGATTATGACAAGTATAAGCCAGCATTCTAGGAAGGGAAGTCTTAAAGAAATAATACCTAAATTATCATATTTATTTCATACCAAAATACACAATAAATATTCTTATATTATGACAGTAAGTTTTACAACAATACAGAAGTTAGATAAAGGGGGAAAATGTCTTACTTTAAGTAGGGCTTTTAAATTGTACCATTTAAACCATTTTAGTCCCAAGTCCTAACGTTTAAACCCTAATTAGTGCCAAAACATTTAAGAGACGAATTGCTCCAGAACAGTAATAGTAAACAGCATGGCTGTAATGAAAACTGATAATTACCTTCGAGGAAAGTATGAATTCTGGACAATGTATTAAATGTGAATTCAGTATATAATTAATAACAAAATGACTTAACAAATGGTACTTTTTTTAAAATAAGATTTGCAATTTAACCAACACAATCTTACCTTTAACTATTAATAACCGGTTTAGAAAAGGAGTACAGTTATTGTGTACATAAACACAGGTGAAAGTTTTCATGTAAACAATAGTAATTATATGAAATGTAAATATGCTTAAACTTAAAAGGGAGCTAATAAATTACTCTTAATTCCAATATTGCCACATTCCTCCCCACTTAAAGATCAAATGTCATCATTTTATCTAAAAAAAATAATGAAGAAATATGTAAACGTAATGTAACCTGTATATAAAAAAAATATCTCAAAATGTTCAATAAATATGTATACGAAAATTCAAAATATGTATCAAAATATTTAAAAAAATATGTATCAAAATATGGAATATAAACAAATATTGGTCACCTAATGTCAATGTTTCTTCGCTTTTATTATTGTCCTTGTCAGTGTATTCTTCACGAAATTAAACTTCAAATGTTCGTCCCTTGAATTATAGTATTTGTCCTCTAATTTTGGTTTTTTTCCCTTCTCAACATATTGTTTACGGGTTTCTTGAGCCTCTTCCTTGGCTTTTCGCTTCCTTTCCTCAACTTTCTCCCTCAATTGTTTTGCTTCTTCCCGTTCCTTTACGTCTCCCACTCGATAAGGCAAAACATCCTTCGGGTCAATGAAATTTTTATTGGCAACCTCTATACATCTATATTTATCTTCAGAGCATTTATGGTCCTTAACGAGATGTTTCTTCAGTACCTGTAATTTCCTTCTAGACAAATCACATATCTGGCAGGTATATAAGGTCAACTTTTCTTTATGTACACCTCCAAAGTGTGACTTGTACTCGTTAAATGAGCGGAAGAATTGGATTTTTCCACATTCTTCTATGTTACAAAATGCTCCCACAGCTGGCCATAAATCTCTCAAGTGATCATTTTGAAAACTTTTATACTCATTATCACATACATGTAATTGCAACTCCATTCTGAAAATACATAATAAATAAACATATAAATTTGCCTATTTTCAATAAATCTTTTCACAGTAATTCACTGAATTCAATCTGCAAAAATCTACAGTAAAGAAAAAAATATTCATTATTCCTGTATATATTATATACAAACACAAAAATTATGTACATATGCATACCTTCTAACAATACCATTTATGATGCCGTGTGGGCCCTTTCACAACATCACAAACAGTAATGTAGACAAGTACTAAAAGTAAATGAGCGAAACAATAAAACAAAATTATAGAGTAAATATTTGTCTTGGTTTAATAACACGACCAAAGCGAGTTGTCACTGGTGAAGGTAACGTTTGTACATTTTCGTGTGGTGTAACGATATGCTCTTGTATAGTTGGAGTATGTGCAGCTTGGTATGGCTTCAAATGATCTACATGTACGACTAATGTTTAGTACTTGTGTCTTTTTGTATTCTGTATGTCAAATCAGTGATTTTCTTAATAACTTTGTATGGACCGGTCCAGCCTAATCCAAGTTTCTTATTTGCTTCTGGAGGATACCATCTCCAAACAAATGAGTTTTCCTCAAAACTTCTTATTTTCAAGTTTTTATCATAATTTTCTCTTTGTCTATTTGCACTTAAACCAGATTGTGTATGTGCTAACTGAAATGCATTTCTGAGAGCTTCTTGAACCCACTCAACATATGCAATTGGACAAGGTATACTTTTATATCCTTGAGGTAAGCCAAACATAACATCAATTGGACATCTTAATTCATGTCCAAACATCAAGAGATTTGGAGAACATTTTGTGCTTGCATGTTGAGTGGCTCTGTATGCCATGTTAATAAATGGAATGTGATCGTCCCAATCATTTCTATGTTCATTAACAAATAAACGTAGAATTGATTGTAAAGTTTGATTGAAACGTTCAACCATTCCGTCAGACTGGGGTCTGTATGGACACGTTCGAGTTTTGTCAATTCCTAATTTGTCACAAATGGCGGCAAATAGGCCAGATTCAAATTCTCGGCCTTGATCTGTATGAATTTGGAATGGACAACCAAATCTGCAAATGAATTCTGTAACAAGTTTGTCAGCTACTGTAAGAGCTTGGTGATTTGGTATTGCATAAGATTCTGTCCATTTAGTGAAATAATCTTCCACTGCCATAATGTATTCATTTCCACCCGTAGTAATGGGCAAAGGACCTATGATGTCAATTGCTATTCTGTCTAAAGGATATGTAGAAACACTGGATTTCAAAGGTGATTTCCCTTTCCCTGGTCCAGGTTTCCCTTTAGCACAAATATCACAACTATTAATCCATAACTTTATAGAATCTGACATATTTGGCCAATAAAATCTTTTCTTTATGAGATCTAAAGTTTTGTCTCTTCCAAAATGAGCTGAATATTTTGTACAATGTAACTGTTGAAAAATGAAATTTCGTATCTGATCCGGAGCTACAAATTGATAAACAAGCCCCTGATTTTCTCTTTCAAAAAATTTACATAACAGGTTATTCTGAATTGTCAAGGATTCCCATAACCCATAAAGAATTTTTGTTTCTTTTGATTTGTTTTGAATTTCGGACTTTTTGGGTTTTTCATCAGATTGTAACAAATTGTTCAATATAAAACTTATATTTTGGTCATTCTCTTGCATTTCTCTTAATTGCGAATTCGACCAATAACTGAGCCAGTTTGATGTTATGTCAAAACTAAGTTCTTCTGTATTGACATTGACCGGTCTGATAGCTAAATGGGTCGCAAGACAACCTCTGACGCTATCAGTGTCGCCGTCAGTTTCCGTGTCATTGATAACTGATTGAATACTTAAGCAGGAGGCATGGCCATCCTTGACGGTATTCAAGTCATCAATACAATCCGTAGTTTTGACATTTTCAAAATATTCTATATCTGTTTTCATTTCGGTACATTCAGGACAATTGCTTCGTTTACATTTCCGTTTTGGTGTGCGAGATAAACCATCTGCGTTTGTATGCAATGAACCCTTGCGGTGTTGAATTTCCATGTCGTAGGTGTCTATGATAGAAATCCATCTTGCGATCATACCTTCCGGGTTTTTGAAATTTTTGAGCCACTTGAGCGACGCATGATCAGTACGTAAAGTAAATTTTTGGCCATATAAATAATGTCTGAATTGGCACAAAAAAATAATGACCGCGAGCAGTTCACGCTTTGTAGTACAATACTGTTTTTGTGCTCTGTTTAAAGTCCGGCTGGAATACGCAATGACATGTTCCTCACCATTCTGGATTTGCGAAAGAACAGCCCCGACTCCTGTTTGACTAGCATCTGTATCTAGTATGTAAGCGCCATCTTCACTTGGAAATGATAATGATGGTGCAGTTGTTAAGCATTCTTTTAAAGTCTCAAACGCGATTTTACATTTATCATCCCAAATAAATGATTTATTCTTTTGAGTTAGCTGTGTCAGAGGATGAGCGATAGTTGCAAAATCTGGTATGAACCGGCGGTAATAACCCGCAAAGCCTAAAAAACTTCGTAACTCTTTGACATTTGATGGTGTGTGCCAATTCTGAACGGATTGAATCTTTTCTGAATCGCATTTAATGCCTTCTGCAGAGACAATGTGTCCCAAAAATTTGACTTCTGTTTGAAAAAACGAGCATTTACTCGGTTTCAGTTTAAGATTTGCTTCTCTAAAACACTGAAATACGGTTTTCAAATTATCAAAAGCTGTTTCAAAGTCTTTTCCATAAATTATGACGTCATCCAGATAGCAGAGACAACGATGCCATTGTAAACCACCCAAAACCTGGTTCATGAGCCGGCTAAATGTAGCGGGAGAGTTGCATAAACCCATCGGCATTACAAGAAACTGATACAAGCCTTTATGTGTCGAAAAGGCAGTTTTGTATTTGTCTTCTTCAGCAACCTCTACCTGAAAATAACCACTGGCTAAATCAACGCATGAGAACCACTTTCCGCCGCTCAAGGTATCAAGAGTGTCATCAATACGTGGTAAAGGGTAGGCGTCTTTTACAGTTCTTTCATTTAATTTCCTAAAGTCCACACAGAATCGAATAGACCCGTCCCTTTTCTTCACAAGGCACACTGGTGCTGCCCATGGACTACAACTGGGTTCAATCAAATTTTTGTCAATCATTTTTTTCAATTCTTCTTCAAGTACATCCCTCTGTTTCAAAGCTACTCTTCGTGGGGATATCTTTACAGGTTTTGAATCACCTGTATCTATATAGTGTTTTACTCTATCAGTTCGCCCAAGAGAACCATCAGGACCAACGAATATATCTTTATACTCATGGATAAGTGAAGACAGTTTTTGCTTCTCTTCATCTTTTAAGTCTGATGATACTTTATCTAACATAGATTTTAAATGCTCGGGGAATTCATTATCTTTTAAAGTATTAACTTGTTCTGATATGTCATTAGATTTTGAATCTGTTTGTGACTCAGCATTATCCTCATCAAAAACTTGTTCAATTGTCATCAAGTGTGCAATCTGTTCACCTTGTTTAAGTTTAACTGATTTTGAATTCAAATTCATGATAGCTAGGTAAATTGTATTTTCTGTATCAACTAGGCTTTTTGCCACCAAAAGACCTTTACTTTTCACCCATTCTAATGGTTCAATAATGCCAATACCATCTACAAATGAATCTCTTTTAGAAGCTTCAATAATCATTTCACTATTTGCAGGAATTGAAACTTGCCTAGCTATCTGAATTCGTGAACACTGGGAACTACTTTCTTTAAAAAGAGGAATACTCTGACCATTGATACTTAAGCATTGGCTTTTAATTTGAATATCAATTTCATTTTGTTCAAAGAAATTCATTCCTAAGATCCCAGATGACCCTTTTATATCAGCTACAATAACTTCTTGTTTAACTAATAAAGGACCTATTGCTATATTCAAAATACATTTGCCTTTAACACTTAAAACATTGCCATTGGCAGTTGTTAATATACTATCTAGGCTAATCAACTGAGAACTTAGTTTTAATTTCTCAAAAGTATCAAAAGAAATCAAAGAAACTGGTGATCCAGTATCAACAAGAAATTTAACATCAATTTCATCAATTTTGCAAAAGGCAAAAAGACAATTTTGATTCACTAAATTTATTTGGACTCTCTTAATTGGATCTGATATCAAACTTTCAATTTTGCCTTGTGGCCTTTCTAAATTTTTAACAGCTGAAGTATTGGCCTCTAAATCAGCTTTTAATCGTTTCCCTGATTGTTCAATGGACAATAGTACTGAATGTGTCCTATCTCATTACATTTATAGCAGACTCTGTCAGTCGAGCTATTTTGATTCCTATAATACCTTCCTCTGCCCCTATTATTAAACCTAGGAGGCCTATTTTGATAATATCCGTTCCTATTTTCAGATTCTGTATTAACATGTTTAAGTTGACTTAATTTTTCATCAATTAGTTTAGCAACTTGATCAAGAGTTAATAACTCTGTACTTTCCTTTTTATTATCCTTAATTGCTTGAATGGGGACTTCATTGCTAGTTAGCATTGGCTTTCTCATATTATTTTGAGGATTGATAAATGCTTCATATTCAATTGCGTATGAAATTGCAGAATCCAACGTTTTTGCACGTTGGAACTGGACATGCTTTTGTAAATCCAAGTTATTTAATCCTCTAATGAATTTATTTATAAGAACTTTTTCCATCATTTCAGAATCTTGTTTTTCATTTGGAAAAGCCAAGTAACCTAACCTTCTTAAAGCTTGACCATACTCAGAAACAGTTTCATCTTTAGAATGTCTCCTTGCTTCAAATTCGCAAACATATGCGGCTTCTCTTTCTCTAGGATTAAATCTATTATTTAAACTTTCTTTAATTTTATTATAATTTCCAAGGTCTTGTTTACTTAAAGTACTCAAAATTTTCTGAGCAGGACCTCTTAGACTCATAACAATTTGTTTAGCTCTTTCTAAATCATTCCATTCATTCCATTCTGCAACTTGTTCAAAATGAACCAAATAGTCTTGCCAGTCGATAGTTTTGCCATCAAATGATTGAGGCTCTTTTTCTCTTCTTACTATACGTTTTTCATGTAAGGTAACAGGGTTTGGCAAGTTATCAAGAAAAGATGTGTGCTTAACCCCTTCATGCCTATTTAAATCATAACTGGGGTATTTTTCAGTTGAATACCTATTTAAGGGTTGATAGTCCTCTGAAAATGTATCCTTATCAACATATCTCTTGTTTGGAAGATAATCTGATCCTTGGTTCTTATTTAATCTATCCCTATCATCATACAATTCATAGCTTGGTCTCCTACTAAAATGTGGCTCTTGGTATCTTTTTGGAGTAAATTTTCTATCTACTTTATAATCTGGATGTTTCAATATAGATTTATCCCTTACTGAATCATCATAGGTTTCAGATAAAGTAACAAATGATTTTAATGGAGTACTAAAATTGAAATCTTTTTCATGTCTATACTTAACTTCATCTTTATCTGAAAATCTATCAGAATGCTCAATTTTTGCTTTATCTTGCTGGCTTATACCGCTTGCATAATCCATTGAATATGCCATTTTACAAAATAACAGAAATGTTTAAGGGCAATTTGTATGGTCTCGGCACCAAAATGTGAACGGACTGATCTGACATTCAAGTAAAAGTAACGTTTTCTGGATACCTTCTTACTTAATGCTAGCGCAGTCACGAAATAACCAAATAAACCCAGGTTCTTTACACAAACTATGAAGACCAGTTCTGCCCTGGACACCTTGTCACACTAGGGGACAAGTGTCTACAACAACCGACATAACGGACAATTCTCTGGGAGGACAATGCTAATACTTGACCGGGAAATGATTATGACAAGTATAAGCCAGCATTCTAGGAAGGGAAGTCTTAAAGAAATAATACCTAAATTATCATATTTATTTCATACCAAAATACACAATAAATATTCTTATATTATGACAGTAAGTTTTACAACAATACAGAAATTAAATAAAGGGGGAAAATGTCTTACTTTAAGTAGGGCTTTTAAATTGTACCATTTAAACCATTTTAGTCCCAAGTCCTAACGTTTAAACACTAATTAGTGCCAAAACATTTAAGAGACGAATTGCTCCAGAACAGTAATAGTAAACAGCATGGCTGTAATGAAAACTGATAATTACCTTCGAGGAAAGTATGAATTCTGGACAATGTATTAAATGTGAATTCAGTATATAATTAATAACAAAATGACTTAACAAATGGTACTTTTTTTAAAATAAGATTTGCAATTTAACCAACACAATCTTACCTTTAACTATTAATAACCGGTTTAGAAAAGGAGTACAGTTATTGTGTACATAAACACAGGTGAAAGTTTTCATGTAAACAATAGTAATTATATGAAATGTAAATATGCTTAAACTTAAAAGGGAGCTAATAAATTACTCTTAATTCCAATATTGCCACAGTACATTACTGTGGATTCATTTTTATTCGTGGTATACCAATTTTCGTGGGGTTCGCGGATCACAGCGAACCACGAAATTAAGAATTCAACGAAGAATAATCCCGATAAATGTGTATGGAGTTGGATGTTTATTTCCGGTTACGGTTTGGAGTTCTAGTAAAGTGTTGACTAGCGATAAACATTGTAACATAACACGTGTTTTTTTATTGAAAGAAGGTACAAGTATTTGAATTAAATCGATACTAAATATATCGAATATCAGTGATAATTTACTTTTTTAAATTTATAAAAACAAGTTGTTAATTACCGTGTCATAGTTTGGTTTATTAGTGATGGAAAATCAAGAGGATTAAGTACGGGGATATTGCCCGTAGGTAATATTGTTTATGACAGGAATAATTATTTTCACACCTTTTACTTATATGACTGTTTATTATATCGTGATTAAGGAAATGAGCTTTCAATCATAAAGTTTTGATTGCATTATAGAATTCCGACAAGCATTTATAAATTGTAAAACAAACAAATAATTAGTTGTCTTTGTCCATTATTGTTATAGAAGTTTTTAATGAACACTTTAACCTAAAATGACCAAGCGAGGATTTTGACAATTCAAAACTTTTTCAATGAATTCCTTCTTTTTAGTTTGTTTTATTATTGATCAAACCAAGGAGGTTATATGATCTCCTAACTCAAAAAGAAATCCACGAATTACGTATCTGATTTTTTTTTGTAATCAGCGATCCACGAGTTTACGTATACCACGAAACGTCTTTTTTTTCTCTATCCACGAAAATTGATACCCACGAAAATAAATGAATCCACAGTAATTAAAGAAAGCCAATAGTAGAATACAGCAGTTCAATCTTCATAAATTGGTTGCGAGAAACAAATCCAGGTTAAGAATTAAAACCGCAAAAAATACTTTAACTATACGAGGAAAAAAACAAAATAGAAACACTAAAGTACAGCCAAAAAAATCAAGTTTACGTTCAAATAGTATTTCGAAACCATTGTTACGAAGGACTCAAATGACGTCATAGCGGGAAAGTAATACAGAAATAAAGGGAAATAAACAAGGTTGGTATTGCCGCCTCTTTTGACACCAATATCTACTTGTTTTTTTTAGTACCAGTGAGGTTTGGAATAATGGTATAAAAATAAATTTAAACATTTAAAAATGCATCTTTTTCCTTTTACACAAATTCTACCTTTGCATTTCACTTTAAAAGGATAATGCTATATATAAAAAAATAACAAAATAAATATGTAACAAAGAGGCACAAAATTGCATATAGACCAAGCTTATTAGCAAAATTCAAAGGCAAAAATTCACAATTTTACCATAGTACAATTACGCAATGACGAGACGTATAAGTACAAAGCCACGTCATTTATTAACATATTTATTTTGTTTGATTAAGATTATAACACAATGTTGACGCTGTATTTTTGACATTTTAACCTTGTATGTCTGTTTGTTTTGTTTACGCATCGTTGTAAAAATAATACAATTTGATGCGACTGTCATACAAGTGAGAGGTTTAGCTAGCTATAAAACCAGGTTCAATCCATCATTTTCTACAAGAAAATGACTGTACCAAGAAAGGAATATGACAGTTGTTATCAATTTTTTTTATGCGTCTGACCTTCTGATTTTGCCATATGATTAGGGACTTTTCGTTTTGATTTTTCTAAAACCAAAAGTTAAAACAAAGTAAAAAAAGTATAGAGACGGCCATGTAAAGCATATGGCACAACTCGTCTTAAATTTTTTCATCATGCTTTATTTCAATTAATAACTAAAAACTATCTATTTGTATCATATTTTTTTTTCTCATTACAGAATAATTAAATTTCAGTTGTTTTTACTTATAATTTAACACTACAAGATCTATGTATGTGACAAGTTTATCTGAGGTATTGATACGTGAATACACGTGATCAGTAGTCAATGTACACCCAATCCTCCATCAAGTCGGAGACATTCACCAGAAATCATTCCACTCTGGTCACTCAGTAAAAACACTACCGAATTAACTACGTCTACTATTTCTGAAAAAAAGAGTTATTAAGCATGACCTTAATACAGAAAATGTGGACAAGTAGCCAGTTGTTTGATCATATGTGCGATATCTTTTGGTACAGAATGCGTTTTTGACGGATTATGCATTTTTACATTCATTCCTTTGAGTGTGTATCTATTGGTAATTCAATCTTGAAATACAATTTGTTTTTTGGATGTAGTTGGTTTTCAAATCGGTAAGTTTTTTTGTTTTTTTTTGTATTTGTGGCCACCTGTTACATCATTGTTCAATGCTAGGTTAGGATTTAAAATTTATTATTTGTAAGCCCTATACCATTCTTAATATTTCGGTCCATTCAGAAGGTTGCATTTGGTTCCTGTTTTTCTTTCTTTTTCTTAATTAAATTGCCATGGTTTATTTCCGGATACATAGTTTTTTTGCCATGCTAGGGCCTTTGATGACGCGTTTTAGATGTTATTGTGGAAAGCAATACAATGATCCTGATATCACAACACATGCTATTGTTTCTAGCAAAACTCAGTCTCCTGAAAATGTCTTTTACGAAAAATATTAACAAAAAGGTTAATGGCATCTTTTCGTCTTGTTCTTTGTCGATTTATAACCAAAAGATATTCTGTATGTTCCTTTTGGGTGTTTTAAATTAAGTTATCGACATTCAACAGTATAGTGGGGTTGGTCGTCTTTATTCTTACCTGGAAATCGTCCCATTGGAGTCATTGCAAGCAGTGGCATTAACTCGTCCTTGTATTGCAGTGTCATATCTGTCCACACCACAGTAGGGTTTACTGAATTCACTCTGATCTAAAATATGAACAACATATTATTACAAAAAACTTAAAATATGCAATAGCATAACGCTTACTTACAAAACAGTATTCATTCAATGTCAGAAAATAAACATAATGTTTTATATGAATTCCTTTTGTTATTTGAAAAGTGATACGTTACCAAGTGACAATAGAAAATCGCAAGTCAGAGAAAAATAATGATAATAGTACTTTATTCAGAATCAATGCAGCTTATATAATATACATTCGTACAGTATTTTTATATTAAGAAAAGACTAGAAACGCAGTGGGGTTGTTTTAATCAGACTGAAAGACAGGTAACACCATAACCAATAGGACATAAGTCACACCAATCTACACAGTTTCACCATGATAAAAACAAGAACATTTCACCTACCACTTCACAGACAACATTTTGGCAAAATACGAAAATAAGACAAAAGATAATTCAGACAACACTAAATAGGTAACACCATGAACAAAAAGAAAACGATCAACAATAATTTACACTACACAGCACACATAACACCATGACTGAAAGGAAATAGGACCAACAACATTTTTACACACTGCTTTCGAAGCTCAATATTAAGCAACACATTACTACACCAAAATCAGATTGTTTCAGTATGAATAGCAGCTCTTTGGAATTTAACAACAAAAACAAAGATTTGGTAATACTAATCGAACAAAGTCCAGACGTGAGTTATACAAGTAATACACTTTTTCAGTAGTTTCCTGAACGATTAATTTATCAGTGAGCTATACCTACATTATGAGGTCCGAGTTCTAATGCCATACATTTAGTCAACATATCAACAGCTGATTTTGTCGTAGAATAGACACATCCGTCAGTCACTGCTTTTTCCGACATGATACTGGACAAGTTGACTATACTTCCACCTTTTTCATTGTTTATCATTTTCTTAGCAATAACCTAAAATAATCATAATAATCCATTAAACAAAAATAGTTTGTTTTCCAACATTTTATCGAAAATCTGTGTAAATCTGACTTATTTTCCAAGGTTTTTTTATTTGTAATATTTTCATAATTTTTATTGGTTACAAAAAATTCAAAACTTGCATTTTGACAAACTAAGTATATTCTTCCTGTTTGGCCTGTAGCACAATTCCTTTACAAAAATTTTAAAGTTGTAAATTATCAGGCCTGGGGTTACAAATCTTACCAGTTAATTATATGCTTTCGATTAAATAAACTAATCATTTATTCGCCGTTGTAAGTCCTATGCTAGTCGTATACAAAATATCAGAATCATTAGAATAATTGACTTTCCAGTATATAAACGATTAAGTTACTTTTGTAAAAAAAAAACGAGCGTGCTTCAACAGAACAGACTAAAGTTGTTTTACTTGTGGATCTTTTGGTCCTATGCTCTTCAACTTGGTACTTGTTTTGGCTTTCGAAACTTTTTTTATCTGAGCGTCACTGATTAGCAGTGTATAGACGAAACGCGTGTCTGGCGTATTAAGTTATACACCTGGTACCTTGATAGCTATTATTTGTCTGTTTCTCTGTCCTACGTGTTCTTACATTTATTTGTATTGTAGTCGTCCTGTCGTATAACGTTGTCATTTTAATATTATATTTAACATTGCAATAAAAATAGGAGGTTTGGCTAGCCACAAAACCAGGTTCAACCCACCATTTCTTTAAAATGTCCTGTACCAAGTTAGAAAAAATGTCATTGTAATATTATAGTTCGTGTCTGTGTGTGTTACACTTGAATGTTGTGTTTCTGTTGTGTCGTGGTTCTCCTCTTATATTTGATGTGTTTCCCTCAGTTTAAGTTTGTAGCCCGGATTTGATTTTTTCTCAATCGATTTTTGAATTTCAAACAGCGGTATTCAAAACTTTTTATTGAGTTAAGTCATTCCAATTGATATTTCATGGTGTGTCTTCATATGTTCTGATGATATACTATTGTTTCCGAAAAAGGAAGAAGTTTTGGTACCATCAAAACGTTTAATCCTGCTCCAATTCATTGCAAGTCTCCTAAGTCAGGAATATGATGTCCAGTTGTTGTCGTCTGTTTATATGGTTCATACGTGTTTTTCGTTTTTCGTTTTTATATAGGTTTTCCCGTTTGAATGGTTTTACGTCCACTTGTATAGTTTAGCCTTTTTCAACTGATTTTTATAGTTCGTTCTTATGTTGTACTGTTATACCACTGTCCCAGGTTAGGGGAGGGTTGGGATAACGCTAACATGTTTAACACCGCCATATTATTTATGTATATGCCTATTTATTTACATAAATAAGTCCGTTAGTTTTTTCGTTTGAATTGTTTTACATTGTCTTATCGGGGCCTTTTATAGCTGATTATGCAGTATCGGCTTTGCTCATTGTTGAAGGCCGTTCGGTGACCTATAGTTGTTAATGTTTGTGTTAGTGTCATTTTGGTCTTTTGTGGATAGTTGTCTCATTTGCAATTATACCACATCTTCTTTTTTATATTACACTAGTAATTTTTAGGGCCCTTTTTAGCTTTCTGTTCGGGATGAGCCAGAGCTCCGTGTTGAATGCCGTACCTTGACCTATAATGGTTTATTTTTACAATTTGTTGCTTGGATGGATACCACATCTGCCTATATCTATAAACCCAACTAGGCAAATTTTGCAATTAGAGCCATAAAAAAAGGTTTTGATATCAATTACACCACAAATTGATTAATGTATCCTTTAAACTATGTGTATAGTCATATAAAAAAAAAACAGTTTTCTTAAACTTTTCGTATTTTGGTCAAATAAAAATTATATCTAAAACGTACGAAAGAATAGATAACACATTCGGCAAATCAGAGAAATTTTCATTTTATGACAAATATCGCTTTTAATTGTTCTCTATTTTTACCTGAGACACGTTGAAAGTTCCTTTAAAGTTGACGTCAAATATCCTGTAATCAAAATTAGAAAAGTATGATTAGATAATTATATAGTTTCATTGGGATCTAGTTTATACTGGGCAAAAGAAACAAAAACATGGGGTAACTCGCCACCATAAGAACTATTCAAGCTAATGCATCTTTCCCTTGCAACTTTCGTGAAGCTTTTTCATGTGATACTTAGGTGTATACAATGTTCTATAAATACCAAACGCAATTGTATGTTTTACCCTATGATAAGAGCCGCAATATGAATAACATTTAACATCTTATGTGGCAACAAATAATAATGTATTGATTACCTACTGACATTAAGCTATTATTTTTTTTTTCTAACACATCCTATCTTTACCAACCAAATAAAACATTTGTACATTTCTGACCAATTTTTCATGACTCAGACACCTTTTCGAAGGGTATACGAATACTAACTAAAGAAGTTTTTTTTTATCTTCTCAACTTTTGAAGAAAGCACGAGGAATAAAAGAAAATGTTTGTCTTTTTTCAAACTTAAAAATATCAAAGTAAATGCCGTATCAAAAATATCAGATTCCGTCAATAAATAAGACCGGCCGGAATATAACGTTAAAAAATAAGTATACTACGCATAAACCGATACAGATTTAATTTAAGCCCTATGATGTATTATCAAACATGTATCATTTAAATTGTAATTCATTAAAGTCTTTAAATAAAGTCAACAGTAGTATACCGCTGTCCGAAAGTCATAAATCGACTGAGAGAAAACAAATCCGGGTCACAAATTACAATTGAGGAAAACAAATCAAACTTAAAGAAGAAAACAACCAAACAACAGAAACACCAAATCGCAATAAAAGCAAACGACAAAACAACACACACAGAAACGAACTACGTCATTCATGTCGTCTTATTCCTGTGTTTCGATTCCAAATCTTTAAACCGTAAATTTCCTCAACCTTGAGTCGTCATCTTATAAAGTGCTTTGAAATACAAGAATAAAACTACCATTCACAATAATATGTGAAATTTAGTTTAATGGAATATTTAACATCTTACATGTCAATATTTTCTTTTGGAGTATCGATGAATGATGACTTCTTAGATACACCAGCATTGTTTACCAGTAGATCTATGTGTCCGATCTTACTGACTTCCTCTCTTGTTTTATCCCAGTCTTGTAGGTCAACGTTAATAATTTTGATGGTTGGTACCTAAAACAATGAACAACAGTATTATTAACCATAAGGTTTATGTGTCCATTAATCTTACTAGGTTTCTCTCTGGTTTTATCCAAGTCTTTCGGGTCATTTTAAATACGTTGATGTTTTGTACCTAAATGAAGATATCATTAGTATACCGTTGTTCGATAGTCAAAATTCATGATTAATAAACCCAAATCCCTCCAGGTCACAAACAACAACCGATGAAATCACATGGACTGTGAGAGGAAACCAACGGAATTATAAAACCTCTGAGCTACAACAAAAATAAACTCCAACCTGCATAGGAACGGACTGTTTGATGAAAACTTTCTAATTCTTGACTTGATACAGGACAGTTTGAGATTGAATGGTGGCTCGAACCTGGTTGTATGGCTACCCAAACTTCCCGCTTGTATGGCAACGTTAAATTATAAAACTAAAATGACAATATTACATGAAAGGAATACAGAACAAATAAACGGAAGAAATTGTTCGTATATTAAGGTGGTACCCAACACTTTCACTAAAACTAATTTGGCTCGTTTAATTTTCATTAAATTTTGTCAAAGTAAATCCTTTAACAAAACTATAAAAATTTCAAAAATTTTGAAAAACCGTTTTGTCAGAAAAATTACACTGGTTATATAGCAGTTTGACAAACACCAATTTTGATCATTGAGAAGCTTTATATTCCTTTTACAACACAACGTCATTAAAACGTTTAGCTAACTTTACAGGGTTATCTCCCTGTAGTGTTAGGTACCACCTTAATTGCTATGAAATAACAGTGATTTCCGATAGATCTTCTAATTTAATAGAATTGATCCGTTTTGTTTATAAGATGTACAAGACGATTTATTAGATGGGCGGATTTTCTTCTTATTTCGGTATTTCCAAACGACTGATTAATAAAACTTTTCGAAATATTTTGGATGTTTTTTGTCGTTTGAGGTATAAGGAAAATTCTGTTATTTAAGTATAAAAAAAAATGTCGGAAAATTTATTCATATACATTATCTACTGATTCTATTTCTAATAACCTGTCTTTTCATCTATCTAATTACCTCCGATTTTAAACTATCCAAATCAGCCTGTGTTCTACTAAGTGCAAATGTTTCTGCTCCGCATTCGGCTAACTTTTTCGCAATAGCTCGACCAAATCCTAAAATTGATATTGCAGTAGAATTTCATATCTATTTGCAAGTTCTTATTGAAGACTTTATCAAATTGATGGACAAATATAATCAAATATTATAGTTTATAATTTTTCAATGATCGCGACGATCTATATTCGCGTTATGTTTATATTCGCGAAAAACGCGAACATAAATTGCTCTCGAATATTAGTTGATTTACAGTTAACTATTGCTACTTATATCTTGACATTGAAAAAAGTCATGACATTCCCAAACTGTTGATCGGAAAAAAACGATTTTTTTATCAGTTGTAATTAGATTTGAACTAGCTTAAACAGTGAGTATTGTAGCTAATTTGTGTGTGTCTTTTTTTTTTCTAACGAGTCAAACCGTTTACAAAAACAATTACGTTCTGATACCTCAGTCCCGGATTCGGTTGAGAACTAAACAGTCGCATGTATGATTATCTCCGCCACATTGTCTTTGCCCATTGCAAGTGAGGAGTATGAAATTTAGTTGATTGTTGTTTGTTTTGTATAAAAACATTTGTTTCTTTTGTTGTTCTGTTCATACATCATGTTTGTTTAGCAAGGCGGGGTAGAGCTTTAAGCTCAGACTATAATGTTGAGTGTTAAGTTCATTACTAATATTTAAAAAATTACGATGATCTATACATGCTACCAGTTTAAGTCTACCCGATTCCCATCCGAAATATATCTATTAAAAAACATGAAAACAGCAGCGGAACTAAATTAATGATACAGCAAATATGTGTTAGGAAAAACCAGTCTATAATATAACATTGTATGACTTTTTATGTATTTTTTTCTGATTTATAGCCTCATAAATGATGTTCAAAATACACTTACCTTTTCCAGCACCAGTAACGAGAGCTCTCTTCCCATCAAACTGCATCGCCATATTCTAGTATTAATGTATACTGTTTCACACGTTTTTTAACTACAGGAAAGGGATGACCTCAACACACTGTCCGTTGATGGCAACCTATCACTTTAATCTATAAATAGGGTGAAATAAATGTATGCTTTATTGCTATACGATTTAATAACAAGTACAATAATAAATGTTTATATACTTAAATATATATATATGTATCATCACACATTGTCAAGATAAATGTGTACCTTATATTAAGCTGATTGACGCTTACACAAAATTCAGTTGTAAAAGGTGTCATATTAGCAAATTTGGTACCAACATATTTGTCGTGATATGTCTATAATGCACAGGTATAAAATGAATGCACATCAATTCAAAATTATTCAATACGTTAATATTTATAATGACCATTAAAATTTGAAGACCTCGATATTGCAATTTTCAATACAATTAACATACCAAAATGAAAGAACAAATAAGAAAATGTAATTTCATACGACATTGAATTTCAAACCGAAAATTATCTATATACCATGATCATGCATATACTTATTACTGTGTCGAATACGGATATAACGTGATACATGTAAAAAGTATTGGCAAACTGTTTTTTACCACAATCGGAAAACAACGTGTATTTTTGTCGCTTACTAGCCTTTTTAACTACACACTTTTTATATTTTTTTTCAATTTCATAAGATAAGATCGTGACACTATCATTCTTGATATCTTTTAAACACTAGATAAATCAAATTAAACAAGTTCTACTACCTACAATTTGGATAAATCAGTCCTTTCGCACTTTAATCATTCTTTACATTAACATGGTCATGCGTGTCTTTACTGATATAGTCTTTCATGAAAAAAGACATCTTCAATAATAAATTTTTGTTGTAATTTAATTCTAAAATATGCATACTTCATTTAAATCATAGGTTAATGTGTCACGGGATGGTCATTGCATTGATGCATTTCTTAAATCCCTTTTAATTTATATTAAAAAAATCCTTCGGGAACATTTCTTCATTTGTGCCTCCTTAGATAATGATCTTTTAAACGGAGTCGGAAAAACTGTAGACGAATTACACAATAAACTAAAACCTGACTTGCGGATACAAATCTCGATTAATCTATACAGAAAATTGAGGAGATCGCTACAAAGGTTTGTCGTACTAATAAGTTTTGTTCTAAAAGAGAGCCGTGGTGTAGTGGTTAGTGCATTGGACTACTAACACAAAGGTTCCTGGTTCGATTCCTGTTTGGGATGAAAATTTCAGGAACTCAATTTTCGGCTCTCCCTTGACACCATTTGCGGCACAAGGCAGCACTCGCACCCGCAAAGTGGAAAGGGATTAATATAAGTTGCAAAACTTGTTTCCCAATCCACTGTAAATAAATATGTTTAAACTTAGTTTTGTTTGCTTCAAGCTCAGTCTGATGTTTTTCGCTTTATCTCGCATTGGTGAACTATAAGTTTCATTGACATATTCGGAGGTCTAAACTAGAGCAACTATTCATTTTTACAACTTTTATTGGCCATCAAAAGGACAAATGTACGTCCGATTCAATACTCAAGATTTGTTTGGAAATTCGTAATCCTCCGGCCGGAAATAATTATATACATATATTTTGATATTTTGACCTGTTTCTGTTTTCTTCTTTTATTATGATGAATTTGTCATTTTGAGAGGTCAATAGACTTGATGTCTGAGCACAGTCTAAAATCGGGATAGAAAAATTTCAGCAAAAAAGGTTGGGAGTGGTTGACGACACATTTACAGAAATATGGTCAAAGAAAAACAAGCGCTAATACAAAATATATTCGCTGAACCGTTTAAAACGTTTATTGAATTTAAACTACATTAACTGTCATTAAGTAAAACATATATCAATTGGACGTGTCTAAACAATTCGGCTCATAGAGCAATCAATAGTGTATCAGGCGAATGTAGAAGTTTCATCACTTTGACTTACGAATGCAGGAGTCATACGATTATTCAAATGGGCAATGGATAAGTGTGATTTTAACGAAGTCTTTCCACAAAGGTCGTGTAGTCGGTTCCTGTCGAGTATTATTGTTATTCAGCTGGTGTATAGGATATGGGTGTATTGTCAGGAATTAAGTCTACAGCATAAGTAGATCCGCAATAAGGCTGGTCCTAAGCAAAAGTGAATAGGCAATAAGGCTTGTCCTAAGCATAAGTGGATAGGCTATAAGGCTTGTCCTAAGCATAAGTGGATAGGCAATAAGGCTGGTCCTACGCATTAGTGCATACACAATAAGGCAGGTTCTGCGCATTAGTGGATAGGCAATAAGGCTAGTCCTACGCAATAGTGCATAAGCAATAAGGCAGGTTCTGCGCATTAGTGAATAAGCAATAAGACTGGTTCTGAGCATTAGTAGATACGCAATAAGGCTGGTACTGAGCATAAGTGTACACGCAATAAGATTGGTCCTGATCATTAATTATTAGGCAATAAGTCTGTTCCTAGGCATTAGTGGATAGACAATAAGAATGGTCCTGGGCATTATAAGTTACGAAATAAGGCTGGTCCTTAGAATTCTTTGAAAGGCAATAAAGCTGGCCCTGGTCATTAGTGGATAGGCAATAAGGTTGTTCCTGTACCTTAGTGGATAGGCAATAAGAATGGTCCTGAGCATTAGTAGTTACGCAATAAGGCTGGTCCTTAGCATTCTTTGAAAGGCAATAAGCCTGGCCCTGGGCATTAGTGGATAGGCAATAAGGCTGTTCCTGGGCTTTAGTGGATAGGCAGTAAGGCTGTTCCTGGGCCTTAGTGGATAGGCAGTAAGACTGGTCCTGAGCATTGTGAGTTACGCAATAAGGCTGGTCCTAAGCATTCTTTGAAAGGCAATAAGGCTGGCCCTGGGCATTAGTGGATAGGCAATTAGACTGGTCCTGATCATTATTAGTTACGCAATAAGACTGGTTATTTGCATTCTCTTACAGGCAATAAAGCTGGACCTGTGCATTAGTGGATAGGCAATAAGGTTGTTCCTGGGCCTTAGAGAATAGGCAATAAGATTGGTCCTCAGCTTTAATAGTTACGCAATAAGGATGGGCCTAACCATTCTTTGAAAGGCAATATGCCTAGCCCTGGGCATTAGTGGAAAGGCAATAAGGCTGTTCCTGGGCTTAGTGGATAGGCAAGAAGACTAGTCCTGAACATTTTTAGTTACGCAATAAGGCTGGTCCTTAGCATTTTTTGATAGGCAATAAGGCAGGCCCTGGTCATTAGTGGATAGGCAATGAGGTTGGTACTGAGCATAAATGGACACACAAAAAGGCTGGTCCTGATTATTAGTGGACTCGCAATAAGGCTGGTCCTTAGCATTAGTGGAAACGCATTAAAGCAGGGGGTTTGGCAGGCCACAAAACCAGGTTCAACCCATCATTTTTTTTCAAAAAATGCCCTTTACCAGGTCAGGAAAATGGCCATTGTTACATTATAGTTCGTTTATGTGTGTGTTACATTTAGGTGTTGTGTCTTTGTTGTCTCGTAGTTCTCTTATATTTGATACGTTTCCCTCAGTTTTAGTTTGTAACCCGGATTTGTTTTTTCTCTATCGATTTATGAATTTTGAACAGCGGTATACTACTGTTGTCTTTATAGAACTTATCCTGACCATTAGTGGTAAGGCAATAAGACTGGTCCTGAACATTAGTAGTTACGCAATAAGGCTGGTACTGAGCATAAATGGACACACAATAAGGCTGATCCTGAGCTTTAGTGGAGGCGCAATAAAGCTGGTCCTGCGCATTACTGGATACGACATAATTCCGGTCCTGGGCCTGAGTGAATACGCAATCAGGCTGGTCCAATGCAATGATGGAAAAGCAATAACACTGGTTCTGAGAAAAAGCAGAAATACAATAAAGTTGGTCCCGAGCCTTAGTGGATACGCAATAAGACTGGTCCTGAGCATTCTTTGATAGGCAATAAGGCTGTGCCTGGGCATTAGTAGTAACGCAATAAGGCCGGTCCTGAACATAAGTGGACATTCAATAAAGCTGGTCCTGAGCATAATTGGACCTGCAATAAAGCTGGTCCTGAGCAATAGTGGATACGCAAAACGTCTGGTCTTAAGCCTTAGTGGATACGCAATAAGGCTGGTCCAACCCAATAATGGATATGCATTAAGGTTGGTTCTGAACATTAGTGAAAACACAATAGAACTTGTCCTGAGCCTTAATCGATAGGTTATAAGGCTGCTTCTTAGCATGAGGAGATACGCAATAAGGCTCTGTAATAAACTATTTAGGAATGTAATGTATGGAAATATAACAGAACACTTTTAGCCATGCTGTGTCTGGTGTCTATTTGATAACTTCACAAGACGAACTTGTAGAAAAAAAGGTTAGGATTATGATAATCCGTTGGTTGATATAGTGGAGAGTTTAATCTTGTTTGGTTTAATGGACATTTTTTGATTTTTTTTTAAAGTTCGGTCCTTTTATCATATTTATTCATTCCTTAGCGTACAATGATATAAAATGGGATAAATAACATTTGTTATCTATAAACCTTATAGTTATTTAAGATCTGAAATCTCTTTGAATGTGCAATAAAGTGTCATATCCTCCTTGATAGATCTGTAAAATCATGTTTACCTTCTTACAGATAACAATGATTTATAACGAATGCAAATATATACGATTGCGAGAAGAGAAATCAAGTTTACAAATTAACACCTAGAAAAATACTCTAACTTTACGAGGAAAAATACGGAATAGAAACACTATAGTACAGCAAAAAATAAACACCAACATACTGCAGTATTCTAAATTTTATGACAAAATGATGGATGGAACCAGGTTTTAGCAAAATCTCCCGCTGATATGGCAGTGTTAAACATATCTCGATAAAATGACAAGCTACGTAACAAGAATATAGTACTGCAAGAACACTAAGCGCAGAGAATCACATGAATATATGTCATACAGATATATTCATTTTGTGAATAGCAGTATAAAAACGGACAAATTATTTAGACTAATGCAAAATTTTATCCATGAAAATGAGAATAAAATCGACTATACTGACAAATAAGAAATATATGAAATGTACCATAATACATATTTCAAACCGAACCCACAAGGAAACATAATGACTAAGCCTTCGTCATCATGTTTCCTTGTGGGTTCAGTTTGAATTATGTATTATTTAAGCACATGAATGTTAGAAGTACAATTACCGAGAAACGTCGTACTTCAACGCAAATTCACTCTCGGCAAAACAGTCATTGTGTTTATAATTTTTTTAATTGAGTTAAACCACGTGAGTTAAACCTTCCAATTGATATGTCATAGTGTGTCTTTCTATGTTGTGATGTTATACTATTGTTACAGAAAAGGGAGAATAGTTATCAAAGGTACTAGGATTATAACTTAGTACGCCAGACGCGCGTTTCGTCTACGTTAGACTCATCAGTAACGCTCAGATCAAAATAGTTATAAAGCTAAACAAGTACAAAGTTGAAGAGCATTGAAGACCGAAAAAATTCTAAAAAGTTGTGCCAAATACGGAAATTATATGTATAAGGAAAATTATAAAAATAACCATGTATTTGATGTCCATGTCAATATCGAAGTACTGGTGCTGACTACTGGGCTGGTGGTATCCGCGAGAAGGTTTAGAACCATTAAAACGTTTAATCCCGCTGTAAATGTGTGCACATGTCCTAAGTCAGGAATCAGATGTACAGTAGCTGTCATTTGTTTATGTAATTTATACGTGTTCCTTGTTTCTCGTTTTTATATATAGATTATACCGTTGGTTTTCCCGTTTGAATGGTCTAACATTAGAAATTGTGGTGCCCTTTATAGCTTGTTGTTTGGTTCGAGCCAATGCTCCGTGTTGAAGGCCGTACATTGACCTATAATGGTATACTTTTATAAATTGTTATTTTGATGGAGAGTTGTCTCATTGGCAATCACACCACATCTTCCTATTACTATAAGAGGTAAAAAGGTAAAAAAAAAGATACAGCAGTCAACATTGAGTTATAATCTTAATCAATTAAAAAAATATTTAATATGTAACAAAGAAGCTCAAAATGGCATATAGACCAAGCTTATTAGCAAAATTAAAGGCAAGAATACACAAATTTACCATAGTACAATAACGCAATGACGGGATGTATACTTACCGCGCCACGTCATATATGTAACCAAGAAACAAAAAAAGGCAAATGGAAGAACTGATCATTTTTGGCTTTCAGTTTGAGAATGAAACATGTTAAACAGGATGAAAACAAGAAAACATATTTTGAGAATATAATTCCAGTTTTGCAGTACTGAGGTTCAACAGGCTCAAGATTTACGTGTTTATTACTAGTATCCGTTCTTTGATGATTTAATGTTTCATATATATATATATATATATTGGTCTAACTTATAGTGTCCATCTCTGACATTCTATTTATTTAATGTCTAAAGGACATATTCCGGTATTTGATGCTTTTCAACGAATAAATAGACAAATTTTGAAAAGAGATGAATATTATAAAATAAACAACATTTTATTTTTAAAGTTCCAAAAACCAAAATTTCTTTTACTTTAAAAATAAATTAAAGAAAGTTTTTATGACGGCCATGTGTAGCAGATTGCACAACTCGTCTTTAATTTGATCAACATGCTTTTATTTGATTAAAGTTATAAGACTATAGGTTGCACTTTGTAAAGACAGCTGTTTCTATAACCTCACCTCATTTGGGAAGATATATAATATTCATAGTGATGTTAAATAATTCTTAGGTGGTCAAAATATAGAGGTAATGGTAGGACAGAATTTAAGTATAAGTTTAAAGTTCAGGGCATATAAATGTTGAAAATATGCCGCCCAGCCCTATATTTTGACCATTGAATAAAATAGTAGTACATATACACTTTCCGTTCTGGAATATTATTTTTCATGAAACTTCATAGTAAAAGGGTCACAGTTTTAGTCGCAAAGGGAGGTCCTATAGAAAATTGCATTGTTTATTTTAAAGAATTGTAACCTATACATTTATCTATTCATATCATGTTTTTCATCATTACAGAATAACTGGATTTCATTTAATTTTATTTGTAATTAAGATTTAGCATTACAGGATCTATGTATGTGACATGTTGATTTAAAACATTTATTTGATACGTGAATACACTGATCAGATGTCAATATCACTGTTTCCTCCATCAATATGATCAACCCGGAGAGATTCATGTAATCACTTCTCAATGTACACCTAATCCTCCATCAAGTCGGAGACATTCACCAGAAATCATTCCACTCTTGTCACTCAGTAAAAACACAACGGCATTAACTACGTCTTCTATCTCTGAAAAAAAGTAAAATCACAAAAATACTGAACTCAGAGGAAAATCAATTTGGAAAGTCCATAATCACATGGCAAAATCAAAAAATAAAACGCCTCAAAAAACGAATGGACAAGAACTGTCATATTCCTGACTTGGTACAGGCATTTTCAAATGTAGAAAATGGTGGATTAAACCTGGTTCTATAACGCTAACCCTCTCACTTTAATAACAGTCTCATCAAATTCCGCTACATTTACATGATGCGTTAAATAAACAGTCACAATTAATAAAATAGTCAAAATATGGGTACATCAGTCATCATCGTATAACAATTTTAAAAGGAACAATTTAACAGGACACAAACACATCTACTATCTACGAACACATGGATTGATTTGAGTGTCTGACGTCAGAAAAATTATACGTCACATAAATTTGTCGTTCAATGTGCATACAAACAATTTTAAAAATTTACATAGGCAATGTACGCATACAGGGTTAAAAAATCAAAAGTATGTAAGAATAAATTACAGAAATGGACCGAGATTCAAACTAGTCCAAAAGTTATACATAGAATTTATGAGAATGAAATATGACGTCATTACAGAAAATGTGGACGAGTAGCCAGTGATTTTATTTTAGGTGCGATAATTTTGGGTACATAACGCTTTTTTCGGTTTTTGATAAGTTTACACTTATCCCTTTGAGTGTGTACCTGGTACTTGGTAATTTAATCGAGGAGACATAATATGTTTTATGTTAATTGTTATGTGTAGTTGGGTTTTAAGTAGCTTTCCATAACTGTGGGTACATTGGTACTTTATGTTAGTTTTTATGTCGTGTTGTTACATCATTGTTCTATGTTAGGTTTGGATTGAGCCCCATTCTATTCTTAATGTGTCGGTATAAACAAAAAAAGGTAAAATAACCAAAATACTGAACTCCGAGTAAAATTACATCGGAAAATCCAGAATCACATGGCAAAATCAAATGACAAAACACTTCAAAAACAAATAGGCAATAACTGTCATATTCCTGACTTAGTACAGGCATTTTCAAATGGAGAAAATGGTGGATTAAACCTTCTTTTTTTTTTTTTTAGATCTTTACCTATCACTCTCTACCACAGTCATATCAAATTCCGTTATGTTTACAACGTTGCAGTTGTTTAAAATCAGTAAGTCAGATGTTGTATTTTGTTGCCGTTTTTCATTTTTTTTGTTCTTTTTTTTAAGTAAATACGGCCGGTTTATTTTCGGATAAATTGTTTCATTTTTTAATTTGTTTTTGATGGCCTACTTCGCGGATGGATTTTGATTATTGATGAAAGCAATACAATGACCCCTGCTGTCACAACACATAACATTGTTTCTACAAAAACTCCGTCTTCTGATAACGTCTTTTATGATATTTTTTATCCTATATTTTTTATAGGATTTGGCTATACTTTTGTGATCTTTTGGATTATAGCTCTTAATCTTTTTTGTAAGCTTTGGATTTCAAATATTTTGGCCACGAGCATCGCTGAAGAGACATGTATTGTCGAAATGCGCATCTGGTGCAAGAAAATTGGTACCGTTAATTTTATTATGATAAATATTTACTAGAGACTGAATGACATCTATTGTCGTCTTGTACGGTTCTTCCACGCAATAGTGCGTTTGATCGTATTTATTTTTACCTGGAAATCTGCCCATTGGTGTCAATGCAAGCAGTGGCATTAATTCGTCCTTGTATTGCAGTGTCAAATTTGTCCACACCACAGTAGGATTAACTGAATTCACTCTTATCTAACATAACAAACAAAACAATATATCATAAAAAAATATTTAAATATGCAAGAACTTGTCGCTTACTAAAAATAATAACTTGCTTATTAAAAAAAAGTATGTGTTCCAGTGGCTGAAAACAGGTTTAGACAATATACATAAAATTTTATATTTATATACCTTTTGTTATTTGAAAGGAGAGACGTTAGCAATCGTTATCAAAAGTACTAGGCTTACGATTGAATACGCCAGATGCGCGTTTCGTCTTCACAAGACTCATCAGTGACGCTCAGATCAAAATAAGTTGAAAGTTAAAGAGCATTGAGGACCAAACATTCCAAAAAGTTGTGCCAATTACAGCTAAGGTTACCCCGATTTTGTTTTTTGTCCATGGATTTATGAGTTTTAAACAGCGGTATACTACTGTTGCCTTTATTTGATCATGCCTTGGATATGAAAATCTCTAGAATTTTGAAACATTCATACTTTTGTAAACAGGAAATTTATAAAAAAATGACCATAGCTAGCTGTCAGTTATTCTAAGATCTGTACCTTGTGTTTTTTTTATGTTCGGATTTACAAGTACCCGGACACGTCCACTTGTACTTTTGTCCATCTGATGAGTTAAGCTTTTTTTCAATTGATTTTTTGTATAGTTCGTTTTTATGTTGTTCTGTTATACAACTGTCCCTAGTCCGGATCCTGCTAATATGTTTAACTCCGAAACATTCTGTTTGTATGTGTCTATCCCAAGTCAGGAGCCTGTAATTCAGTGGTTGTCGTTTGTAAATGTGTTTCATTTTTGTTTTTCGTTTATTTTTTGTACATTAAAAAGGCCGTTAGTTTTCTCGTTTGAAATGTTTTACATTGTAATTTTGAGGCCTTTTATAGCTGACTTTGTGGTATGGGCTTTGCTCATTGTTTAAGGCCGTACGATTACCTATAGTTGTTAATTTCTGTGTCATTTGAGTCTATTGTGGAAAGTTGTCTCATTACCAATCATACCACATCTTCTTTTTTTATATATAATTGAAATCCATGTCAACACCGCTGAGCTGACTCCGAGGCTGGTGATACCCTCGGGCCCAAAACATCCACCAGCAGTGGCATCAATCCAGTGGTGGTAATAGTATCAAATGTACCAGGCTTATAATTTAATAGGCCAGACGCGCGTTTCGTCAACACAAGACTCATACCAATAGACAATATAAATATATAATCAGTCAAAGAATAACAATAATACTTACTAGTAATCGAAAGCAATACATCTTACATAATATACATTTTTACAATATATTTTAAATAAAAAAAGGTAACACTAAAGTCAAAAGGAAATAGGAGGAAACAACATTTGACTCATAACTACATAGATAACACTTTGGTAATAAAAAGAAAATAAGACAAATGATAATTCACACAACACTTAACAAATAAAATGAACAAAAGGAAACAAGTCGATTTTTATTTCACCCATCACTACACAGATTTGAACAAAAGGAAATAAGACGACCAACAATATTTCACAAACAAACACAGATAACACCATGACCAAGAGGAAATAGAACACAACACATTTTTACACCAAAACTCAGATGTTTCAGAATAGAATGCAGTTCCTTGGTATTAAATGGCAACAACATATTAGATAAAATTAATCAAACAAAGTCCATGCGTAAGGAGTACGTACAAATGAGCTATACATACATTATGAGGTCCTAGTTCTAATGCCATACATTTAGTTAACATATCAATAGCTGATTTTGTTGCAGAATAGACACATCCTTTAGCTAAAGCTTTTTCAGACATGGTACTGGACAAGTTAACTATACTTCCACCTTTTCCACTGTCTATCATTTGCTTAGCAATAACCTACAATGATCATTATATTCATCTAAAAATAAATCGTCTGTTTTCAAACATTCTATTGTAGAATCTGTGTAAATCTAACTTCGTTTTAAAACCCCACTAGACAAACTGTCCATAAAAGAGACATTAAAATAATTCGTTTTGATATCAATTACACAACATATTGATAAATGATTAATTTAAACCATTACATTGCTGAAGCATTGAACAGTTGGTTAGAATAAAACGTAAATGTAGCGGAATTTGATGAGACTGTTATTAAAGTGAGAGGGTTAGCGCTATAGAACCAGGTTTAATCCACCATTTTCTACATTTGAAAATGCCTGTACCAAGTCAGGAATATGACAGTTCTTGTCCATTCGTTTTTGATGCGTTTTGTTTTTTGATTTTGCCATGTGATTATGGACTTTCCAAATTGATTTTCCTCTGAGTTCAGTATTTTTGTGATTTTACTTTGTACATTGTATATCAGATTTTATTGAAATTTTCGTATCTGTTTTCCAATCAAGCTTAAATTTTAAACGTACGAAAGAATAGATAACACATTCGGTAAATTAGAAAATGTTCATGTTTTTGGCAAATATGGCTCTACATTTTTTCAGTATTATGTTTACCTGAGACAAAAGATGAATATGACAGTTGGGAATGCTTTCTTTCTAGTCCAATATGGCTAAACAAAGTATAATATTTTTTTAAAGATTGGTTTGAAAATGGTATTATATTTATAGATGATTTCGTAAATGAATTAGATGGGACGTTTTCTCTCATCAAAAAGTAATGTATCAGATAAAAAGTAAAATCACAAAAATACTGAACTCAGAGGAAAATCAATTTGGAAAGTCCATAATCACATGGCAAAATCAAAAAACAAAACGCATCAAAAACGAATGGACAAGAACTGTCATATTCCTGACTTGGTACAGGCATTTTCAAATGTAGAAAATGGTGGATTAAACCTGGTTCTATAGCGCTAACCCTCTCACTTTAATAACAGTCTCATCAAATTCCGTTACATTTACATGATGCGTTAAATAAACAGTCACAATCAATAAAATAGTCAAAATATGGGAACATCAGTCATCATCGTATAACAATTTAACAGGACACAACAACATCTACTATCTACGAACACATGGATTGATTTGAGTGTCTGACGTCAGAAAAATTATATACGTCACATAAATTTGTCGTTCAATGTGCATACAATAGTTATCAAAAGTACCTGGATTATAAACAATTTTAAATTTTACATAGGCAATGAGCGCAGACAGGGTTAAAAAATCAAAAGTATGTAAGAATAAATTACAGAAATCAAACTAGTCCAAAAGTTGTACATAGAATTTATGAGAATCCAAAACTTTTAAAAGGAACAATTTAACAGGACACAAAAACCTATCCACGAACACATGGATCTACTTGAGTGTCCGACGTCAGAAAAATTATATACGTCACATAAATTTGTCGTTCAATGTGCATACAAACAATTTTAAAATTTACATAGGCAATGTACGCATACAGGGTTAAAAAATCAAAAGTATGTAAGAATAAATTACAGAAATAGACCGAGATTCAAACTAGTCCAAAAATTATACATAGAATATATGAGAATCCAAAACTTTTTAAAGGGAACAATTTAACAGGACACAATAACATCTACTGTCTAAGAACACATGGATTGATTTGAGTGTCTGACGTTAGAAAAATTATATACGTCACATAAATTTGATGTTCAATGTGCATACAAACAATTTTAAAATTTTTTCATAGGCAATGTACGCATACAGAGTTAAAAAATCAAAAGTATGTAAGAATAAATTACAGAAATAGACCGAGATTCAAACTAGTTCAAAAGTTATACATAGAATTTATGAGAATCCAAAAATTGTCAATTCCACTACGCCATTGATTGATTTTGACGTTTGTGGTTCAACGTATAAAGTAATTCATAATAGAAATATATCATAATGACATATTATAGACAAATATCATACTGACGGGATCTTTTAAAGTACAGAGTCACGTTATAAGCACAAAAGAAATACAAAGAGTCACATATACAAAACAAATCACCAAAAAATGAAAGCCAATACAAACACATTGACGAGATGTATAAGTACCAAGCCACGTCAAACGGATATCACATAAAACCATTCAACAGTAAAAGTAATCTTAATAATAGAACAAAAACAAATAAAAGAACAATAAAACATGTTGTTTAGATGATACACAACATCAGTACGCAGAATCTATACATCAAGACCATCGTGTATTATTTGAGAAGTTGATACGGAATATTTATCAACAAGGTCTTGGTACCTTCCTATGAACTTTTTTAGAAAAAGGACGATACGTTCTTTGACATACCCCTGGTTCATCAACTTTCTACTCAGACACTGATGACGTTTTACAAAGTCTGAGTAAAATAAATGTGAATGCTATACATCAAGCACCAAAATCATTTGTGGAAAAAATCACAAATTAGAACTACCTTTAATTCCATCTACTATTAACAGACTTGTTAAAAGTTCAAAGGGATCTAAGTTTATGTATATCATTTTAAATAAAAATAAAAGTGTTCCCACTAGTCAGTTAATATGGACTGAAATCATAATCATAGGAAAATGTTTTATAAAATGTCACAAATAATACTAAGTAAAATTGGCTACAGTATGGAATGAATCATCGAATCTTAGCTACAAATAGATTTGGTCATCAAATTAAGATTTATGATAATCCAAATTGTACATTTTATAAAAGAGAAATTGAAATAATAGGACATTTATTTTGGAATATGAACACACACAAATAGTATTAGAGCAGATTAAAAATTAGAATTCGTGTACTTTTTACAAAAGATTGTTTTTGTTTGGAAATGCATAAACATCAAAAAGTTATGTTGTAAATTGGAAGTTATAAATAATTAAAAAAAAGTTTACCTGAGACACGTTGAAAGTTCCTTTAAAGTTGACGTCAAATATCCTGTAATCGAAATAAGAAGAGTAAGATTAGATAATTAAAAAGTATGAATGGTATTTAGTTTATACTAGACAAATAGAGCGACTAAAAATAAACAATAAATGATTTATTGATTAACTACTGATAGTATGAACGATAGTGATCAAGTAATCCTGATCCAGGGAAACTTAATTTTTATTTCGGAATAAAATTCAAAATGGTTACGAATACCAACTAAAAAGACAAACATTATCTTAGTTCTTCTCAACTATTTGTAGATAATAAAAAAAGCAACAGGAATTAAAGAAACAGTTTGTCTTGTTTAAAACGTGAAATACCAAAGTAAATGCCGCGTCAAAAATTTCAGATCCCATAAAAAATAACAGCAGCTCAAATATAAGATTTAGAAATACGTCTACTACTAATGAACCGATTGAATTTAAGTCCTACAATATATTACACAACCTGTAGCAATTACATTGATATTGCGATGTATTAGAAAATTTAGGTATTCTTTAAACGTCATTCATGTCATCCATCGTATTATAACAGTGTTTTGATTCCAAAGCATCATATCGTATATTTCCTCACCCTCGAGTTGTCATTTTATTATGTGCATTGATTGTAATGGATGAAATATGAGAATGAAATACATTCAAAATTATATGTGAAAATTAAATTTATGTAATGCTTGATATCTTACATGTCAATGTTTTCTTTTGGGGTATCGATGAATGATGACGTCTTAGATACGCCAGCATTGTTGACCAGTAGATCTATGTGTCCGATCTTACTGACTTCCTCTCTGGTTTTATCCCAATCTAGTAGGTCTACGTTAATAACTTTGATGGTTGGTACCTAAAACAATGAACAGCAGTATAATTAACCAGCAAATCTATGTGTCCGATATAACTGACTTCTTCTCTGGTTTTATCCCAGTCTAGTAGGTCTATGCTAAGTATGTTGATATTTAGTACCTTAAACAGAAAACAGAAGTACCATGAACGAGTAGATCTATGTGACCGATCTTACTGACTTTATATAGTCCAGTCTTGTAAGTCTACGTTAATTATTTTGATATGTGGCACCTAAAACCTTAACACCAGTATTATAAAACAGTAGGTAAATGTGGCCGATCTTACTGACTTCGTCTCTTGAGGTATCTTTTGGGTTCATTCGTTTTAATCACGTTGATGTTTTGTACCTTAATAAAGGCAACATTAGCATACCACTGTTCAATAGTAATAATTCTAAAACAAATCCGGATAACAAACCAAAACCGAGAGATACACATCAACTATAAGAGGAAACTAAAGCAACAACACACTAAACTGGACTACAAAAAAAACAAGCCCGAACATACATAGGGACGGACTATTTGTCAACTTTCATATGCCTGACTTGGTACAGGACATTTTGATAAAAAAAATAATGGAGGGTTGAACGTGGTTATATGTTTAGCCTAAATTCCCGCTTGTATGACAAAGTTACAAATACCGCTAAAATGACAACATTACGTAGCAGAAATACAATTCATAACCACAAGAGACTGTCCCTGATTGCTAAGTATTCACCCCAATTTCCCTCTTCTCTTCTTATTCAATTGATTTTACCTGTTTTACTGTATGCAAGCTGTTTCTTAGCTGTTAATTGCATTTTTTATTCCCAACAAATAGTAAAATGATGAACTTATTTTTATATGAGGTATTAAGATATTTCCAGTATAAAAACAAATACTTCCTGAAAATTTATTTATATACAACATATTATAACATTTAGTAACCTCTCCTTCCATTTGTAATCATCTGTCGTTTAATCTATCTAATTACCTCCGATTTTAAACTATCCAAATCAGCCTGTGTTCTACTAAGTGCAAATGTTTCTGCTCCACATTCTGCTAACTTTTTCGCAATAGCTCGACCAAATCCTAAAATTTATATCGTAGTACAATTTCATATGTTTTTGAAACGAAATAATATTTAAGTTCATACTGTAGTCTTAAGAAGTTTCAAACATCAGATTTCAAATTTATGAACACAAATCTTTAAATGAGTTAATCCTAGCAACTAAAAAATCAGGTGTCATGTTCAAAAAATGATAAAATACAACATATTATAATGTATCGTTATATCACATATAAATGATATATTCAAACGTCATCTCGATTCGTTAACTTAAAATCCTAGATTTTGTTCAATGCTTTACATAGATTATACCGAGAGGTAAAGAAATATCAGTGTCATCAATCTAAGATTTAGTTTCACTTTTTGGATAAAATATTCTTAATTTCGTCATTCCTTACCTCTTTGATTCTATTTTTGAAGTTAACCATAAGTATGTAAACGTATCAATCATTTGAATAAAGTGTTTCTAATACGTTAGCATTCAATACTGTTATACTCTCTTTGAATAGGGTTTCGGTTTTATTATTGATTTTGTTAATTATAAATAAATCATAACATACTTACATATGCATGCATATAGTTATGAACACTTGTGAAACTTAGATTTGGCATTGAAAAGGTCATGACATGTTAAACTGTTTATGGCGTCTTTAAAACTATATCACTTGCCGAATAGATACTTTTGTACGGAAAACACGATTCGTTTATCAGTTGTTATTGGATTTAAACTAGCTTCGAGCTGCGAGCTCTGTTAGCTTGGTATTTTGTGTCTCTTGTCTAAAAGTAATCTTTTGTTTTCTTATGAGTCAAACTATTTTCAACATCGTTTTACAGTTTTTTCTTCTATTGTGTTATGATACACAAAGGCAACAGTAGTATACTATATGTTCTTCAACTACTTCGTACTTATTTTTTGCCTTTTTAACTTTTTGGGATTCGAGCGTCACTGATGAGTCTTTTGTAGACTAAACGCGCGTCTGGCGTATATACACAATTTTGTCAAGATATCTATGATGAGCTTATCTACTGTTCAAATAGTCATAAATCGATTGAGAGAAAACAAAGCCGGGTTACAAACTTAAACCGAGGGAAACACATCAACTTAACCACTGTAACGGATTCGGTTGATGATTGACCAGCCGCATGTATAATTATCTCCGTCACATGGTCTTTGCATATCCCAAGTCAGGAGTCTGAAATTTAGCAATTGTGTTTTTCTGTATATATCTAGATTTGTTTATCTCCTTATGTTGTTCATAAATCAGGCTATTTAGCATGGTGGGTAGAGCTGTAATCTTATTCTGTCAGGTTAAGTGTTGTTCATTATTCCAAAAAATACGATGACCTTAACATGTGATCGGTTTAGCCCTACCCGATCCTCATTCCAAATATCTATTAAAACCACTAAAACAGCAGCGGACCTAAATTGATGATACAACAAATAAATTTGTTAGGAGAATTTATGTATATAATTATTACATTGTATTACTTTACACCTATTTTTTCTGATTTATAGCACCAGCATTATAAATCCAAACACACTTACCTTTCCCAGCACCAGTAACAAGAGCTCTCTTCCCATAAAATTGCATTGCCATGTTCTAGTATAAATGTATACTGTTTCACACTTTTTTAACTACAGGAAAGGGACGACTTCAACTCACTGCCTACTCACGGCAACTAATCACTTTTATCTACATATAAGGTTGAATAAATGTAAGCTTTATTGTCTTACGATTTAATAACAAGTAGATTAGTAAATGTTCATATGCTTACATATATATATAAAATATATAATAAAAAAAAATATATTTTATAAAATTGCGGTTTTTATCCAACGCAATCATAGGTTTGAACGTAGTTTTCAATTTAGACTCGTTTATATTTTTTCTTTTGGACTTGTATCATATTTTCCCTCCGGTTTATATGATCCGTTCATCCTATATTGACTCTTAAAATTCAAGAGTCAGGATCTAAAAATGAGGGTACTTTTTTTTTAAATGAGGGTACTTTTTATGTGGCCTTCCAAATACCGTTTCGATCCCTAACATCACTGAAGAGACATTTATTGTCGAAATCCGGATCTGGTGTACTAAAAAAATATTGACACCGTATGTTTGTGGCATAATATCATGGCCACAAGTTAAAATTGTTTACTGTTTAGTATTAAATTTATATTAAGATCCATTTTGTTACATCTTGATCAATTTTATTTGTCAATGGCCAATCGCAGTCAGGAGGGTTAAAGGACATCAGTTGTTCGACCAGTTAGTCAAATGCGTTTTGCTTAAATATACTTTTTCACGCTTTTTGGTCTTTTGGAAAATGTTGTTTGTGCTGTTTTTAGACCCTTCTACAACGAAATTTGTTTGACATGCACACGTATAAAAATTGCGGTTTTTATCCAACGCAGTCATAGGTTTGAACGTAGTTTTCAATTTAGACTCGTTTATATTTTTTGTTTGGGCATGTATCATATTTTCCCTCCGGTTTATATGATCCGTTCATCCTATATATTGACTCTTAAAATTCAAGAGTTAATCTAAAAATGAGGGTACTTTCTCTAAAAATGAGGGTACTTTTTATATGGCCTTCCAAATACCGTTTCGATCCCTAACATCACTGAAGAGACATTTATTGTCGAAATCCGGATATGGTGTACTAAAGAAATATTGACACCGAATGTTTGTGGCACAACATCCTGTCCACAAGTTTACATTTTTTTTCTGTGACGTATTAAATTTATATTAAGATCCATTTTGTTACATCTTGTGATCAATTTTATTTGGCAATCGCCAATGGCAGTCAGCAGGGTTAAAGAACATCAGTTGTTCGATCTGTTAGTCAAATGCGTTTTGTTTAAATATACTTTTTCACGCTTTTTGGTCTTTTGGAAAATGTTGTTTGTGCTGTTTTTAGACCCTTCTACAACGAAATTTGTTTGACATGCACACGTATAAAAATTGCGGTTTTTATCCAACGCAGTCATAGGTTTGAACGTAGTTTTCAATTTAGACTCGTTTATATTTTTTGTTTGGGCATGTATCATATTTTCCCTCCGGTTTATATGATCCGTTCATCCTATATATTGACTCTTAAAATTCAAGAGTTAATCTAAAAATGAGGGTACTTTTTATATGGCCTTCCAAATACCGTTTCGATCCCTAACATCACTGAAGAGACATTTATTGTCGAAATCCGGATATGGTGTACTAAAGAAATATTGACACCGAATGTTTGTGGCACAACATCCTGTCCACAAGTTTACATTTTTTTTCTGTGACGTATTAAATTTATATTAAGATCCATTTTGTTACATCTTGTGATCAATTTTATTTGGCAATCGCCAATGGCAGTCAGCAGGGTTAAAGAACATCAGTTGTTCGACCTGTTAGTCAAATGCGTTTTGTTTAAATATACTTTTTCACGCTTTTTGGTCTTTTGGAAAATGTTGTTTGTGCTGTTTTTAGACCCTTCTACAACGAAATTTGTTTGACTTGCACACGTATAAAAATTGCGGTTTTTACCCAACGCAGTCATAGGTTTGAACGTAGTTTTCAATTTAGACTCGTTTATGTATATATATATATATATACAACTCGTCTAAACATCAACCCAACAATGTTAGATCTGTAAATTTGCTTTCGCAAATTTTTGGTTCTTCCCTCGCCGGGATTCGAACCCATGCTACTGTGATATCGTGACACCAAATCGCCTGCACTGCAGCCGTCCCGCTGGACCACACGACCACCTGGGCTCTCAATAAAGAGCTTTCGGTGGCCATATGTTACCTTTCCACGTCAGTTTTTTAATCTAGCGGCGTACTACAGTACATGATATATAAGGCATGAAGATGTTATTGTTACAGATCAGCTAAATTATCTATAGTAAAGGATCCTTCAAATTAATGTAAGATACAGTCACAGAAAATAATTATATTCATATGTATCCATCGGATCGCCATCAATGATGGTGATACATGGCTTTGTACATAATGTATATACAACTCGTCTAAACATCAACCCAACAATGTTAGATCTGTAAATTTGCTTTCGCAAATTTTTGGTTCTTCCCACGCCGGGATTCGAACCCATGCTACTGTGATATCGCGACACCAAATCGCCTGCACTGCAGCCGTCCCGCTAGACCACACGACCACCTGGGCTCTCAATAAAGAGCTTTCGGTGGCCATATGTTACCTTTCCACGTCAGTTTTTTAATCTAGCGGCGTACTACAGTACATGATATATAAGGCATGAAGATGTTATTGTTACAGATCAGCTAAATTATCTATAGTAAAGGATCCTACAAATTAATGTAAGATACAGTCACAGAAAATAATTATATTCATAAGTACGTCTGAGTCAGTGACAACCCTACAACAGATGTATCCATCGGATCGCCATCAATGATGGTGATACATGGCTGTGTACATAATGTATATACAACTCGTCTAAACATCAACCCAACAATGTTAGATCTGTAAATTTGCGAAAGCAAAGTTTTGGTTCTTCCCTCGCCGGGATTCGAACCCATGCTACTGTGATATCGTGACACCAAATCGCCTGCACTGCAGCCGTCCCGCTAGACCACACGACCACCTGGGCTCTCAAAAAAAGAGCTCTCGGTGGCCATATATGTTACCTTTCCACGTCAGTTTTAATCTAGCGGCGTACTACAGTACATGATATATGAGGCATGAAGATGTTATTGTTACAGATCAGGTAAATTATCTATAGTAAAGGATCCTACAAATTAATGTAAGATACAGTCACAGAAAATACAGAAATATGGTCAGCAGAAAACAAACGATAATACAAAACACATTCGCTGAAAGTTAAAAGTTTATTGAATTTGAACCGCATTAAATGTTATTGAAGTAATACATATAGCAATTAGAAGTGTCAAAACAATTTGGCCTAATGTATAATCGATAGTGTTTTGGGAGAGAGAAGAAGCTTCTTCTAGATTTGGGGAATTTCACTTTAACCTTCAGAATGCAGATGTCTTCATTCAATAGGTTATTCAAGTGGCCATGGTGGGAATTTAACCGAGTCTTTTGACAAAGGTCGTGTAATTTATTTCTCTCAAGTTTCGTTATTATTCACGCAATAAGGCGATGAAACAAATCTATGCAAAAAAGTAATGTATACAGATATATTGAAACACAATTGGTTATATGTATTTGATCAATTTACAAGGAGAACTTCGGAACATGCAGGTAAGGATGATGATAGCCCGTTGGTTGATATAGTTGGGAGCTTGGTCTTTGGTTGGTTATATGGTCCTGTATTTTTTTTATCATATCTAATAATTCCTTAGAGTATACCTATGAAACATGTTGAGCAAGATGAAACATACGCTGTTGGTCGATGCCACTGCTGGTGGAGTACTATTCTATCAACAGTCAAGAAGTCAATATTTCTGTTATGACATGAATAATCATTGATATAGTTATAATTACAAGTTAACTGTTTTTATAAACTTTGAAATTTTAAATTAGTAAGTTTTTTCTACCACCTCAGCTGTATTTTGCAAACTTTTTTGAACTGTTGGTCCTTAACGCTCTTTAAGTTCGAACTTTATTTGACCGTTTTAACTTTTTTTATTCGAGCCTCACTGATGAGTCTATTGTAAGCGAAACGAGTGTCTGACGCAAATACAAAATTTCAATCCTGGTATCTAGGATGAGTTTATTTTAGAACAACTGGTTTATTCCGGTTTTGCAATACTCCACATGGTCAGTGACATGAATTTCGAGTTAATCACAAGCACTCGTTCTTTGCATGATTGAATGTTGTTAACACATATATACATTTTTATATTTTGGTCTTGTCTTATCCTTCTATCATTCGATTAATGACAAGTACCGATATTTGAACAAACAAATAAACCAATTTTGATGATAAATCTTAAATAAGTAAAAATAAATAAGTTTCAAATATCACGACATCTATAAAAGAGGGACGAAAGATACCAAAGGGACAGTCAAACTCACAAATCTAAAACAAACTGATAACGCCATGGCTAAAAATAACTCTAAGAACAAAACATGTGCAGCGTATTATCAGACATTTATTATCCGTTCGTTTCGTGTGCTTGAGCTTTTCATTTTACCATTTTATTAATTAAGGACTTTCCATTTTCAATTTTTCTCAGAGTTTGGTATTTTTGTGATTTAACTTTTTGGAACACTCTAAGTAAAACAATGCATTTGAAAACTGACTTTTTTCACTAACAATCAAAATAATTCAGTCCATATTAGCGCAACTCAAACTTAAATAACGCTTTTATAGACTTGTTCGGTACATGCCTTTTAAACATGTCACAAATTAAAAAACCATCCTCTTTGCTATTATTAAATCCCTTATATTTCAATGGCTGATCATTTTTGCCAACTGTAATGATATCTTACTATTTTATTTTATTTCACAGTTTTCCAAACACGGTAAGTTTGTGTAAGTTTAAAATTCTTATCATCACGTTGTCAAAGACCTGTTCAAGACTCGTGTCAGGTGACCTTACCTGTCCAGTTATTACACAACCAATACTATAAAATCAAACTGTTATACAAGAACCACACATACCAACATGCATACCATTCTACTAACAACTGTGTTATTACCTGTAGTGTCAGGTTTTCTGTTGGATTCGTTTGGGTTAGGCTCTGCAGTAACGACGGTGTCACAACTGGACGTGAACAAATATTTAGGAAGATGGTTCCAGATGTACGCTAGCCAATCTGTTTATGCTACATTCGAAAGAAAAGCCGTGTGTGTAACTGCGGACTGTAAGTTATATTTTAGATAATTGTTGTTTATTAAGACCTTTCTTTTGTTTATAATGGAAAAGAAACATATTTCCGTCAAAAAATTTAATCTTATAAGAATTTATATCCGTTTTGAAAATACATATATCCCAAGTACTATTGTTATACTTTTTCTTAAATAAATGTTAATTGAATAGATCTATTGTTACGAATAACAATGTTTTACCACAGGGCGTGACGTGCGGCGTTTCTGAAAACCCCTGCTTCTACTATGTCTACATCCTAAACATATTGTTCATTGTTATTCATAACAATAGAAATTGATTATTTTTAAAATAACATGAACACAAGAAATTACTAAATTGAATAGTATTCACTACAAGTTGGCTCAGGATATTAAAAAAAACCACATTAAACATAATTCGAATAGCGAAAAAAATATTGAGCATCTATTTTCAATTAAAATACTCCTTTGATTTGAGGTAAAAAAAAATATCCTAGTCACACGTCGCTATTCTAAAGCATTGATCTAATAAAAAATATAAGAGGTGATTCTAACTTTCCTTCCTCCTAGATTGCCCCCCCCCAAAAAAATGAAAGTTCTTCAATATTCAAACTTTGTTTTTCTATGTTGAGCGTGTCCGGTCTTCGGATTTCTAATCAAGAAACACCTATACCTCAGTTTGTCAAAAAATAAATGTTTATTTATTCTTGAAAAGAGAAGGGGGGGGGGGCTTGTGGTAAAACGGTAACATATATAATACATTTATTATTACCTTCATTAAACTGATACAGGAAAGTACTATATATAACAATCCAAATCACCCCAAAAAAATATATGCACCGGTCGGCGCCAGTGGCTAAAAATACGAATTAAAACAAATTGTAGATCACACTTTTAATTTATTCATACATGTAAAAGTACTTTTGTGTTTGTGTTTGTTCAGATACAATGTCAACAGATGGTAGTGGGCATATTAATGTCCTGAACTCGGAAAGACTCAGTGAAGCCAAGGGAGACTTGAAAGTTATACATGGATATGCTACACCCACCAAAGATGTCGGAAAATTAACCGTCCATTTGGAAACAGTAGGATTTAATGCACCTTGTGAGTAGAAAAAAGTAAAATCACAAAAAACCTGAACTCAGAGGAAAATCAATTTGGAAAGTCCATCCAAGTAATCACATGGCAAAATCAAATAATAAAACGCATCAAAAACGAATGGACAAGAACTCTCATATTCCTGACTTGGTACAGGCATTTTCAAATGTAGAAAATGGTGGATTAAACCTGGTTCTATAGCGCTAACCCTCTCACTTTAATAACAGTCTCATCAAATTCCGTAGAATATATTTTATTAATAACAACTGCAGCTAGTATGATTGTTATGCTTTAAAATGTCCATATTCAATGTTTCCGTAGAAGTAATACCACTTCTTATCTTCATTCGTGATTTGACAAATATTTGCTAGTAGATAAATTATAGTCTATGAACTATCCTTCAGACCAACAATTGGTCACTGAACTGCTCAACAATAGATTAAACCCGTATTTCAGTTGGCGATAATTTGCAGAGAAGTGGCACAAGAGCATTAAGTAATTTTCAGTAAATTACCATTTTCTTATTCGATACAATACGAGAATGGACGTGTGCATCCTTTTAAGTTATCATTTAATTAAAAACTAAACTGTTGCATTTTTTTCAGACTGGGTGATGAAACTCGGACCAGCTACATTTGGGCCAGACAACAAATATCAGTACGCTCTAGTGTCTGACAATTTGAAGGCTACTTTATTTGTTCTAGCACGTGACCCCGTTGTCTTCAAACGTGACTATGAGGCAGAGGTTATGCAGTTTCTGAAAAGTGAAGGATTTACCTCCATTATAAACAAACCTGTTAGTACTTACCATGGGGCGGACTGTACGTACAATAACGATCACGTCTAGAACAATTTCACAATTATCATCATCCTTCGCATATGCGTTGAGCCAGCAAATGACTCCTGGTTATAAACAATAATGTTTACATGTATCAAAGATTAATGTTCATTTGCGGCCTCACAGATTTTGATGTGATAAAATCATTTCTGATCAAGATCAACTCTTCATTATTAGTGTAATAAATATTGTTTTTTAATTTTAATTCTATTTTATACTTAATCCAAAATTAGGTGAAGAAGAAACATGCCAGTCAGACATGTTTATCTTACCATCACTACATACACCAGATATAGTGGTCATATTGTTTATAGTTTCCAAGAACCAGACCAAAACACACCAATTTAACATTGAGCAATAAACAAAAAAAAAGTTCAATGTCATACGTAACCTGCTAGTCAGAAATGTACACTAGAAAATCATACCATGCACGAACTATAGTCGAAGAACTGATTAGTGTCTGATCACAGAGGGACGAAAGATACCAGAGGGACATTCAAACTCATAGATCGAAAATAAATTGACAACACCATGGTTAAAAAAGAAAAAGACAAACGTACAAATTATAGTACACAGACAAAAATTGGAAAACTAAAGACTAAGCAACACAAACCCCACCAGAAACTGGGGATTATCTGAGGTGCTTCAGAAGATATTTTGCTCCACATAAGGCACCCCTCGTGTTGCTCGTGTTATTCAACCCGGTAAATAGTCTTATTGGGTACGTCACATTCGTGAAAATGGAACAGGATTGCAGTTGTGACATAAGGGGCATATCCGATATCATCTGTGAAACGGATATTCCATAACGGTCAACTAACTCGTGAAAATTAAAATCAACGAACAGGTGGTTTCAACTTCACGATTTGTATAAATAGCTTCCGCGTGTGTAGCAACCCCTATCAAGGAAATCATGATAGGAGAAATATAAAAGCCCGGGAATATCGTTTCAATTGGCAGATATATATTTCATATGCAGGCGCTGCTTGAATGCTAAGTACTACTTAGAAACTAAAAATTCACAATTGGGTACCTGAAATCATCTCTTTGTCGCAAAGTTTTGTTTTCAACCGATCCTCATTGTTAATTTCTAGTTGTAAGTCAAGATATGAAACAGACTTAAAGGTTCTGCTTACTCTACAGATAATTATGGAATGTATGTTTCAGACATGAATATCAATTATATGGTCATTTTTATAAAGGACAAGGTATGATAAGCTATTGCAACTGGCCCCCTATTTTCGTTGAAATTAGAATGCATAATATCCAAGAAACTTGGCTATTTTTAAAGAGAATAGTGTCTCATTTAACAAAAAATCAATATAACTTTTCTTCTTCCGTGCGAAAAAAATAATGAATACCTCTCTCTTTCTCATGAAAAACGTAAATTTTATGAAAATTTGAAGTTTTTCCGTCCGTTTAAGCAATTTTTAACCATGAGCGGACGCGAGTACCACGAAGATATTTCAAAGTGTTGTTTGGTGTAAGGAAATAATTCACTGTTTTAAATATATTCGTGGTACTCGCGTCCGCTCATGTATAAAATTCAATAATTCTACACTGAAAATTCCTTGTTTTTACGGAAACGTCAATAATATGCGAACCAACGACCGGAACAAACTTGCATTTCCGAATCTGCTCGAACGTCTTATTCTAGCTCAGGTGATCTTGATTTGGTTACAAAACTTCAATGCCGGGAAGGTAAAATGCTTTTTCGCTCTTAATCATATTTACGAGGTTTTTTAATCGGGCAAAGTAAAGGAACGTGTGATTTTGCATCATTTGTTTTATTAAAGTGACAGTGGCAGTCAGTTGTCAAAGAACAACCAGCAAACTGTACATTCAACAAAACTAAATGAATAAAGCCCCTAACAAACTTTTACCCTTTTTATCCGTGTACATAGTACGTAAATGGCAACTGGAAATTTAAATCGATTTCACGTGAAAACAAAATTAGAACCGATATTACCTCCCCTGTCAATGGATTATACAGAAAATTATTTGAAATATTTTTTTAAAATAATTTTCAAAGAAACAAAACTCTTTATTCATTAAATTAACTATAAAAATGTTAAATATAGAGCATGTATTAAAATGAAATACTTCAAGGATTAGATATAATTTTGAAACTTTAATTAAGTGTATGCAAATATTATAAACCTTTGAATAATTCAAAGTCAAATATGACACTATATAATAATCTCAACAAAATTCGATTTTCAATTTTCAAAATGCGAAGATACATTACAGATGCATGCTTAATTTTTTAAAACGAAAATCCATGCGTCTCCCCTCTATATAAGCTGATCAGCTGTTACTTGCTAAAAGCTGACAATATAACATGATAAAAGTTTCAGTTAAAAAAATATAATTACTATCTTTTCTGTGACTAACTCATGTTATTTTATTTCTTTTCACTTTTTCTTTTTTATAATCTTTTCTCTTATATAAAATAAAAGGAGAAGCTGCTATGTGTGCGAATTGTAAATCGATAAGAGGAGAACATAACTATTTTTTGTAAAAGAAATAAATTCACGACTTTTTGACACATTCCCTATCCAGTCCATTCCAATTTTAAACAATGTATATCAAACTTGTATTTTGTGTATCTTCTCAAGGGATGTATAGATAAGACATTTCCTTACTCAAGTGAAGCATATCTTGTACCTATTAGATAATGAGGAACAAAACGATTCAGTGATTATTTGTTTTTGGAATGAACAAGTACCTATAGCCACGTCCACTTTTTTGCAAAATTTGTATTCTTATTGATCTTAGCCTTTTTTTAACTGATTTTTATAGTTTTGTCCTTATGTTTTACTGTTATAGTAAGAGTGAGGTTTCAGATCCTGCTAACATGTTAAACCTGCCACATTCTCTATGTATGTGTCTGTCCCAAGTCAGGAGCATGGAGTCATTTTCACAAAAAAAAATTACGACTAAGATTGATGGTAAGTCATGAACAATTCAGTTTACCTTACGATCATTCTTAGTCGTATTTTCTTTTGTGAAATCGACTTCTGTTTATATTAAGTGGTTATTATTTGCTTATGTGTTACATATTTGTTTTTTGGTTATTTTTGTCGAGCCTTCGACTTTAGTCGAAAAAGCGAGACTAAGCGATCCTACTTTCCGTCGGCGTCGTCGTCGTCGTCGGCGGCGTCCACAAATATTCACTCTGTGGTTAAAGTTTTTGAAATTTTAATAACTTTCTTAAAGTATAATGGATTTCTACCAAACTTGGACAGAAGCTTGTTTATGATTATAAGATAGTATCCAGAAGTAAATTTTGTAAAAATAAAATTCCATTTTTTCCATATTTTACTTATAAATGGACTTAGTTTTTTCTGCGTGTAACATAACATTCACTCTGTATTTTACTTTTAAATGGACTTAGTTTTTCTGCCGGGAAACATTACATTCACTCTGTGGTTAAAGTTTTTAAAATTTTAATAACTTTCTTAAACTATCCTGGGTTTGTACCAAACTTGGACAGAAGCTTATTTATGATCATAAGATAGTATCCAGCAGTAAATTTTGTAAAAGATAACTCCATTTTTTCTGTATTTTACTTTTAAATGGACTTAGATTTTCTTCCTGTTAACATTACATACAGTCTGCAGTTAAAGTTTTCAAAACATTTATTGTCGAGCCTTCGACTTATGTCGAAAAAGCGAGACTAAGCGATCCTACTTTCCACTTCTCATCTTCATTCGTGATTTGTCAAATATTTGCTAGTAGATAAATTACTGTCTATGAACTATCCTTCAGACCTACAATTGGTCACTGAACTGCTCAACAATAGATAAAATTCCGTATTCCAGTTTGTGATAACAAATATCAGTACGCTCTAGTGTCTGACAATTTGAAGGCTACTTTATTTGTTCTAGCACGTGATCCCGTCGTCTTCAAACGTGATTATGAGGCAGAGGTTATGCAGTTTCTGAAAAGTGAAGGATTTACCTCCATTATAAACAAACCTGTCAGTACTTACCATGGGGCGGACTGTACGTACAATAATGATCACGTCTAGAACAAGTTCACAATTATCATCATACTTCACATGTGTTGAGCCAGCAAATGACTCGCGGTTATAAACAATAATGCTTACATATATCAAAGCTAAATGTTCATTTGCGGTCTTACCGATTTTGTGGTGATGAAATCATTTCTGATCAAGATCAACTGTTCAGTATAAGTGTAATAAATAGTAATAAATAGTATTTTTTATATTTTAATTCTATCTTATACTTGATCCAAACTTAGGTGAAGATGAAACATGCCAGTCGCTACATATACCAAATATAGTGGTCATATTGTTTATAGTATCCAAGAACCAGACCAGACCACAACAATTTAACATTGAGCACTGAACAAAAAAAAAGTCTATCGTCATACAGAACCTGCTAGTCAGACATGTACAATAGAAAATCAAACCATGCACGAACTATAGTTAAAGAACTGCTTAGTGTCTGATATGATAAAAGAGGGGCGAAAGATACTAGAGGGACATTCAAACTCATAGACAGAAAGTAAACTGTCAACGCCATGGCTAAAAAAGAAAAAGAAAAACGGACAAATCATAGTACACAGACAAAAGATGGCAAATAAAACTAAAGACTAACATATCCGATGTCATCTGTGAAACATATATTCCATAATGGTAAACCAACTCGTTATGGCGTCCGTAAAATGAACGCACAGTCGATTTCAAGGTCACCATTTGGTTTAATAGCGTCCGCGTGTGTAAACACTTTCAAGGAAATCATGATAGGACAAATAAAAAAAGCCTGTGAATATCGTATCAATTGGCAGATATATATTCAATATGCAGGTGCTGTTTTCAACCGACCCTCATTGTCAATTTCTAGTTGCAAGTCAATATATGAGACAGACTTAAGTTCTTTTTTTCTTCCTAAGAAGTTCATATATGAACTCACCCTCATAAGAATAAAGAAACAAGTCGGCAAAAAGAGGAACACAATTGGTTCCCATGGGAATTCAAATGGTTAAAAATGTCTAAACTGACTTAATCATACAAAGGAATTCAAGGTCATATCGACCCTGCCAGACAAATGTGTATTCTTAAAATCACTCCAATAGTGGCCATATTCCTTGTAGTATCTGATGTGTAGACCACACCTCAAAAAATAATTACAAAATTGACCAATGAACCATGAGAATGAGGTAAAGATCAGATAAAACCTACCTGACAGACAAGTACATCCAATAATCAAAGTTGCTTTTTTGAAGAAAAAAAGTTTCCTGAATAAATAACATTGAAACCAAATACCTTTTTAAATGTGTGAAATAGTATTCATATATAAGGAACATCGTTTTAAATTATGCAACAAAGTCAAATATAAGCTGAAACTCCTTAAGAAAGCAAAGTAATATCAACAATAAAAATGTGTTGCTATTATTTTTATCTATCGTTCAATTAGCCCTATGACGATTGGAAGAGAATTCTCCAGTATAAAAATAGTAAGAGAACGCAAAAGCCATTTCTTAACTGGAGTGTGAACACTGAAATGTTCTGCTTGCTCTACAGATGATTATTGAATGTACAAAGACTCAGACAGAGTTTAATAAAAGTAGCATATTAATTTGACATTATCAATGATCAATATATGGACACATGCCAGAAAAACAGAAATGTATACATTCGAATTATTTCAAACACTCAATACACTTCAACATCTGCTAAAAGTATCGGCGCAGACCTCACCAGATATACTTCATTGTAACTAGTGAATCATAAAAATAGATTTACGATCAGATGATCAGTCATGAACACCATACATTATATACCTACCTTCCTATGTTTACCTACGATCGTTATGAACGTAAAAGATGCGGCTTCTCTATGTTCATCTCTATCGTGTCTTCTTTTACGGTTACTCTAATTGTGTGCAGTACATACTCCATCAGTTGTATATTATAATTTCATATGATGATCTTTCCAGTAAGTGTCTAGTCTGTTTTCACTTAAGTTGTTGTTTCAATATGTTCTGGCGAGCTGTTCCCTGTGTCTACTATTCTTTTTCTGAAAATTTTTCACCCACATCTAATTTACATCTTTTTTTGCTAATTTTAAATGTATGTTCTCCAGTTGACCTGGTTTTTAAAGGAAACAAGTCTGTAGTTGCTTCACTATCGTATATTTCAGTCAGTATTTTAAATACTTCTATCATGTCCCAACGCATTCGTCTAAACTTAAGTCGTTCTATATAATTTTTGTAATTTAAGTATGGTAGTATCTTAGTAGCTCGTCTCTGTACATTTTCTAATGATTCAATGTCTTTCACTTTATATGGATTCCATACACTATTAGTATATTCTAAGTTTGGTCAAATTAGTGCCTTAAATAACAGACAGAATGATTTATAAACGTTCTTCTGATAATGCCGACTATTTTGGTTTGCCTAATTTACTTGAATTTGTATATGTTTATCAAACGCCAGATGACTATATTTGTTTACACCAATATCCCATCTAATGTTCTCGTACCCATCATACATTTTCTTTTGATAGCTATATGTGTCCCCTTGTTTCCGCTTGTTGTAAATTTTCACCACCTTACATTTACCAGGATGGAAGCGTAGCATCCATTCGACATTCAAATCGAACAAATTGTCCAAATCATGCTACAGTAGGCTTACATCATTCTCTGATTCAATCTCTCTAAATAGCTTAGCGTCATCAGCAAATAGTAACACCTCTGATATCACACTTTCTGGTAAGTCGTTGATAAAAATGACAAACAGTATCGGACCCAGGCCTGGTTCTTCAGGGATTCCATTAGCTACGTTATGACAGCTGAAATAATTTCCACAAATGTTTACACGTTGTTTTCTGTCACTTAGGAAGCTTAGGATCCAATTACAGGTTCTGTCGCTTATACCTTACTGTTTAAGCTTCAGTATAAGGCGCGTGTGAGGGACCCTATCAAAGGCCTTCATAAAGTCCATATAGTTTGAGTGTTTAATTTATTCCTCCATTGTCTAGAATTTCAGTCTATCTATCAAGAACCTTTATAAGTTGTAAGGAGGTGGATCTCCCTTTAATAAAACCAAACTGTTTTTTACTGAACAAATTATAACTATTCATGTATTGGACTATTCTCTGTCTCAAAAGGTTTTTCCATTTTTTTGCAAATAATACTGGTCAAACTAACAGGTCTATAGTTGGAAGGGGATGTTTTACCACCTTTCTTAAATAATGTAGATATTTAGCCAACTTCGGGGTACTGTCCAACCCTTAAAACTTTCATTAAATATAGTATACTAAGTGGCGAGTCAATAGTGTTTGCTAGTTCAAATAAAACTTTTGGGATCTGGGCCTGGTGATTAAGATGTATTAAGATCCTTTAGTCATTTGTTTACCTCTTTACTATTAAAAAGCTCATCACTTGAGAAATTGTCACAGTATATCTTACTACTATCTACTGGGTCGTCTGATTCTAGTGTAAATATAATACTGAAGAATTCAGCTAGTACTTCAGCTTTATCAATCTGTAGATGCTATAAATACTGTCCCATTTACTTTAGTTTGTAATTCTCATATACCAGATATTGATTTTAATTTAGAGTTTTCATATTTCCAAAAAGTTTTGCAGTTAGTTTTAGCATGTTCTACTATCTGTTTCTGATTATGTTTTCGTCATTCCTTGTTACTGTTTTGACCTTATTGCCAGCTTTACAATAATCTCTTTATTGTGTTCTACCTCTAGTCTCTAAGTAGCAAGTCCATAGCCTCTATTTCCTCTTGATAAATCTTACTGCTTCACCCGAGAGTGGTGTTTTCTCCTTTTCTAACTATTTGGTTTCATTGTATCATTTAATTTGTCTATAAAAATACTAATCATATAGATAACTTGTTGCTTATATAATCTGAAACAGTTTTAAATATAAAAAAAGTTTCAAATTAACCAATGCACTATACAACTGAAGATAAGCTCAATAGAAACCTGAGAAGCAGACATGTACACCTAACAATAATTCCCTAACACAAATATAGTATACATATTGCTTAGTGTGTTAGAGATATAGACTAGACCATGTATACTTAATCTTAATCACAGATCCATGAAATGAGGTCAAAGTTAGTTGAACTTTGTCTGAGAGAAATGTAGACCTTATACGATTCCTTATACTTCTATTGTTATTGTAAAAAATGTATCGTCCTTTTTCTAAAAAAGATATTTTGGGAAGATACCAAAACCTTGTAAATAAATTCTGTTTCAGAAACACAGATAATGCACAATGATGTTCTTCTTTCTAAATTTTAAATTTTACAATGATGTTGAAGTATACATTGAAGTGGTTTATCATTTTAGTTATGTGTTACAGTGTTCTTTTATTTGTCTTTAATTCATTATAACTGTTAAGTCCATTTTTGGTAATATCAATTTGAAAGAGCTCAGTTCTTATGTATACATCCCGACATTGTGTTATTCTGCTATAGTAAATTTTGGTATTCTTGTCTTTTGTTTTTGTAAATGTGCTTTGTCTATATGCGCAAATACGAAATCTCAATCCTGGTATCTTTCCTATATATATTATCTAAAATAGCAATTTGTCCACTGATTCAATTCAACTGTTCATTATAAAGTTCAAGTTGAAATTGGAATCTGGTTTATTTCTGAGTATTTGGGACTAAACAAAACGAAAAAATATAAATATTGTGGATTTTTTTCAGAAAAGCAAAATTATACATTTCTATAACAACAGACTAATAATTTAATCTTATTCAACAATAATCCATATAAAACAACATTAATGTACAATTTATCATAGTTATTATCTCTAATACAAAACTTCATATGTATACAATATGACTTTAATGAGGGCCCAAGCTCCAATTTTATAAGCAACAAAGCTTATAATACAAAATATCTGTGGACATCCTGTATGTATTGTCTACCCTAATATACTAGACTTAACAACAAGTACTGTTCAATAGAGAACTTAGTTTCGTCAAGAATTGAATATATTAGGCAATTCTTCATCATCACTGTTAATGTTTTCATCGTCCTCCAACAAAGATGGGTCTATTTTTCTCCTCTTCCTCCTTCTACCTGGTACCTGATTAGTAAGATCCACCTTGAAGTCCATCTCTTCTGAACACTGGTCCCCTTTCTCAAATGATACAGGTTCAGGGACCAGTTGCTGTATATTCGAACTATCGGTTGATAATGATGATTTACAGGAATCTACAAAAATCATATTATTATACCTAATGATGTTGAACAGAAAGAAATTAACAAGACACTTTTTAAGATATCACCTATGTACAGTTATTTTTGTTAAAATTTTCTTACGAAACAAACAGGAAGCAACATAGAACATGTAGAATGTAAAACACTTCAAAATATGTAGTAAGAATATTTCAAAATGTGTCATACTACCATTGTTACTCTCCTACTAGTCTTTGTTAAATTTACTTTTCAAAAAATTGTGCAGAATTTATCTTTGTTTCAAATAAAAAAAATATTTGGCACAAGTAAAGTTTTATCTTGTCCAGTACTATTGACAAAATTTCACATAATTTTTCATTGCAAAAATGTAGGAAAATTTCCAACAACTGTCAAAGTCAAGGGAATATTTATTTAACCCTTTTTCATATGCAACCGGATGTGATGTACTATGATTTGGTGGTATTACACCTAAAACACAATATGTCCGTCTTGCTAACTGATGGTAGTTGATAACTGACTCTAGACCAGTATTCCAATTTTTATAAATATTAAACTTAAACTTAAGCATGAATAATATCTCTGTAGTAGCATTCTATAAATATACCTGTCAGAGACATTGGTGGACTACTTGAAGCATCATCTGTTAAAATAAATTGGTTGTTATGGTTACGTTTTTTCTTCTGAGAACTTTCCGTTGGTTTAGGTTCTAATTTAAATCTTTCTCTGATAATATCTGCACTCTGTAATCCTTGGGGACTGGAATCTATTAACAATAAAGTTTGTGAAGTTTTAAAATATATCTGATGGGCTTTTTAATGGAAACATGCTGCTATATAAAGACAATACATATTAGAATGTGTTGGTGTTGATATTGGAGTTCTTTAATGGGCAATTTTTAGATGCCCCTACATTGTAGCTGATAACTCATACAAAAGTCAAATTGAGCCACATTGACATTTTCAAATATTTAAAAAACTAACCTTACAAAAGGGGACCAAGGCCTCCCCCTTATACAGATTGTATGTGTGTACCTGCACATGTAGGTTTTTGTGTATAAGTGTTTGTTTATGTAACCAATACAGTTGTACATTGTATCTTACCTTTACATTGCTGTATAATTTGATGCCACAATTTATTCTTGGTCAGGTTATTTTCATTACCCACAATCAACAGATGATGTTTGGCTCTGGTCAAGGCAACATTGGTTCGCCTGTAGAAGAAATAACATTGCGCTGTTAACTGATTTCTTATTCAAGAAACATAAACTAAATACCATATGCTCAATTAAGATTTATTAAAAAATTCTCATAATACATTCAAAATTCATGTTGTCTTCAAAACTAAGTATGATGGCATACATTTAACCAAACTGAATCGAGTCTGATACAGATAAAATTTCAAATTTAAGAGGAGAGGCTTGCCAAGAGTTGGTAAATTTCATTTTGCATGAGATTTGGTAGTGAAATCTGTTACTCTAATGATTTTTTGACAATATGCAGACAATTTTAATCCTTCTTTCCGAACATCCTGCAATAAATGATGTATTCTTTCTATCTGATGTCATTAGACATGGTCTCCTTTTTCCAATAATACATTTAATAGCACTTCTCTTTACTTTTGATTATCAATAAATCCGACATTTCTGGTTCTGACACATGACAGGATGATCACATCTCTCTCTCCTCCCTGGAAGGCATCAACTGTAGAAACCATTACACCCTTCAACTCTTTACAGTTTCTGTCAAAATAAAAAGTTTGATTACAAATTATAGAAAGGTAAATATATATTACAAAGGCATTAGTTTTGTCCATATGGTCTGCCAATAGCTTTTCTTAATTCTTAGTTAATGAATCCTTGTAACTACACTGTGTACATTAGCTAATGTTGAAGTTAATGCAAATGTTAGATAAGCAAACCTTTACTAAGACAAATCTTATAATATTTGTAGCTTTCACCTTCTTCCCCTATAAGTCATCAGGAATAATCAATATGACTTGTTTTTCATCCTGTTTGTTGATTAAGTCTAAGGTTTTGTTCCTTCTTATGGACTTCCTCATTTCAAAATTTACCTTGTTTCAATATTTTTGTAATATAGATAAAAGAAGAAATGGTATGAGTGCCAATGAGACAACTCTCCATCCAAGTCACAATTTATAAAAATAAACCATTATAGGTCAAAGTATACCTTTAAACTGTGGTCTAAATAAAAGTTGATTTTATACTTACTTATTGCTGCCTAGTAAGTTTGTAATTTTATACATCTGAGATTTATAGAGGGAGATAACTCCAATCCTGTCAGGATCTACCTCTCTGTCAACCAATACTTCAATCAGAAAAATAATAAACTCAGCCTCTTTGTCATTGTAAAAGCTGCCATCTCTGTCATTGATTTCGAGGCCATCACATACATCATAAAAGCAAAGGGCAGGTAACTCATCCTAAAAAAGTTAGAGTATCATTCAACATTTAATCTTAAAAATTTCAAAGGGACTTTTTATCTGGTCAACATGACTATATATAGAAGCATATTAACAAAATTGAAATACATTTGAAGGCCCCTTGAATGGTTTGGTAGGACTATGAGAGCCATCTTGCGCATAAAACCCCCATGTTAATTTTCAAATGTTGGCATGTTTGGACTTATTATTTTGTCATTTGGTCAGATCTCCCACAACTCCTTTAAATTCATATTCAGAATAACTAAAGATACAAAACATTTTAAGTCTATAAATTTAACTAATTTTATATTAAGTATACATATATTCTTACCATGACTGGTTCCCTGTCCTCCACAGCTATTCCATTCCTTAATACATTATTATAAAACAGAGAGTTGGAGACCTGACTGATGTATGGATGACATCTGTACTGTGTGTGTAACATAACAGGACTATGACCCTACAAAATATTCAATAGATAATTTCTTACATAAACCTCTAATCTAGTTATTTTTATGAGCAGCAAGTATATAAATTTTATCAGGATCAGATTTTAATGGTTTTAATGTCACTGTTTTTTAAATAATAATTTCTATAGAAACAGAGATTGAATGAACCTTGCTATACTCTTTTATAAATTACAAACATTGTCAAGCTTAGCATACTCCCATTGATGGATCAAAGTATTAAAAAACCAAAAGTAGGTATTTAATAGATTTGAATAGCACTCACATATTATAGTGAAGCTGTTGACCAAATACATAGCTGACTATGGGGTATTGTTGGTTGTTGAAGGATGTACAGTGACCTATATTTGTTTATTTCTGTCATTTGGGCATCTTACCACATCTTTTTTTTTTATAAAAGTACAAAAGTACAATTTTTAAAAAGTTTTAAAAATATTTATTGGACATATGGACTGACTAGGTTATTGTGATACAGTCAAACTTCTAAATAGGGACATACTTAAACATAAGAGTAATTACCATAAGTGTGATTCTATCAAAGAGAGTCTGTTCCAGTCCATGTACTGTTGATGTTTCACTGCCTTGTATTGTAGGATCTAGTTGCTGGAAAGGAATTAATATGAATGGATACATTTGGAATTGATTACATACCATATATCATGTTAAATTCATTTTATAGCTTTTTTTAGATTTGGAACTATATAGAGCTTGATATTGGCTATTGTTGCTATTTAGATCTTTTTTGTTGATCTTGTGTTGTCAAGTTGCTGTCATTGATTTTAAACCTAATAACTTAATTTCTGTGTTATGGTATTTTTTCTTGCCTTAAATTAGTTCTAGCTACTTAATTCCTCTTAACCTTAAAACAAATAATATACCGATAAAACTTTCCATAGAATGTGACTTCTAATTATTGCTATTCTCAACCAGTCTCATTATTCTAATTAAGATAAATTTTGCATAAATCTATAAAATTACAAAATAACAAATATGATAGAAGATTGTATATGAAGTTTTCTGATTGAAATGCTCTACCTTGGGGTCACCAACTAGAACCAGTTTCTGACATTTGAACTTTGCCACAGGTAACATAGAGGCTGGCTCAGTCATCTGTGAACATTCATCCAACAACACTATCTGGAAATAAAAACAATTATCAAATAAATTTTTTTTGGTGGCTACCTTTTCATTTTAAAGCTTACTAGTCCTTGAATAATGTAAATTATGTATGTCTTACCAGAAAAAAAAGAGTAGTGGCTATGTGTTACAAATTCTCAAAACAAGTACAGAACACAATCTATTTTCATATTATTATCTCATTCCTTGAATATAACAGCTAAACAATAATAAGGTTAAACTATGATTTAACTTTTTTCAATATGTTTCTTATTTTTTTTGTAGTTTGTTTTTTAAAATACACAGTGTTTAACTTTAAAAGATCTAATTGGATATGTCATTGTAACAGAATAAATTTTACCTTTTTACATATAAAGGGATATATTGTTTATCATTTTCCTGCTAGATATAAGAAGATGTGGTATGATTGCAAATGAGACAACTTTCTTTTCAAGTCACAACTTGTAAACGTAAACCATTACAGTTCAAAATGGTCTTCAACACATAGAAATACAAAATGTATGAACAGTGTTATTATTCCTATATATATTAAGATTATATAAACTTACAGGAAACTTCATATCCTTGAGAGTATTAGCTGAACAGGAAGCACATGTTACTCCAACCACTCTCACTTTACTCAGTTTCTGTGAATTAAAATACAAATGATTAAATGAACCTCTTTCATATGCATGTTAAAAAAATCTTTGCAATAGAAATATTTGCCACTGGACGTTAAGCAACCAACTATCAATCAATCAATCAAAAATTCTATGCTATATATGGAATTTTTCAATTGTTTCACATTTGTCACTATGCAGGGTTTCCCCTGGGTCAATTATTTTTTTCGCCACCTCTTTCGCCAAAACAATATTTTTTTCGCCAAGTAACATAACTATATTTTTCGTTTAAAATTTTCTTTTTTTTTCTACCTCCCACCCCCACCTTTTATTTCTACACCCACCCCCCTTTTCCCTTAAATAAGGTGATTTTGCACCATTGTGTCTATCTGAAAAGCCAGTCAAGGTCGTTAAACACTTCCATATATTGTGTCTATGATTATTCTCTAAAACTTATTTCAGAGTCTACATCTATTGAATAAAAACTAAACATTAAATAAAAGGGAAAACCATTCATTGTATTTTAAACAGTTTTTCTAAATGAGGGGGCCACTATACTTTTAATAATAAAGAAGATATAAGTCCTGGAATATATAAAAATTAATGGCCATGTTTTGATTATATAATACCAGTATAGTTCGTAGGAAAAGTTTCTCTAAAAGAAAAATACTGGTGTGCCCTTATGTACTAAAGAAGTGGTTTTTACAACAAAAGAAAGCTTTGATCCCTCATTTCATTTGTAGTCATAACATTGAAGGGCTACTCTCATTTGAGAGGTTGTTCCCAACCTTTTGGATAGATTTCTTTATAACGACAGTTTTCTTTTCTTGACCATCGTAAATGAAAAAGTTGAGACGTAAAATTACGCTTGAAACACGCGTGTCACTCAAACGACTTTAAAGAAGTCTCTCTGATCAATTACCTATATTAAAGTCAAAGGATAATTAAAGTTTTAAATCAGAGATTTTTTCTTGCTTTTGAACATTTTTCGTCACAACAACAGCTTTCTTTTCTAAACTATGTTTACAAGGAGAGGAGACGTCAAAAGAGTTCTTCAAACACGTGCGTCGCAAAGTGGTATTTTTATGTGACATTTAGCGGAAACCATTTAGCCATATCATTTTGTCAAACAACTAAATCAACACCTTTATTAATTAGTCCTTTGTTGTCGATAGCTATAAAATGCAATCAGCTGATAATAGATTTTCTGTCCAAATTTTAATGAGGTCAAGGTGAATTCTGAGTATTGTCTAATCGGGTAAAGTCCGAGAAACTCGAAAAAAGTAAATAAACAAGATGAAGGAAAATAAATCTTTCTATATATTTCTTTCGGCAAATTCTTTCGCAAATGACGAATTTTTATCGCCACAATTATTATTTTTTCGCAAATTGCGAAAATGGCGACCGCCAGCGGAAACCCTGCTATGACTATTAATCAATAAACGCTTTACATCTATTCTATTTTCAACACCTTGTGATGTCACAGAAAAAATAAATCTAAATATTCATCATTAAGTAAAAGTACAAATATATTTCCTAGTCTTATCATTTTATTTGTATACAGTATAAAATTAAGGAGGTGTGGTATAATTACCAATAAGACAAGTATCGAAGTTAAAATGAACATGATGAAAGCAATCATAGGCAACTGTACAATGCTATCAATTTTTACCTTGAACAATAAAAAATTCTTTGAATTTCACCCTTGTAATATACTTACTGCTCTGAAAACCATTGATTTGTAGAACAGTAAGAAACACATATCCTTTGAACATACTTGTTATTTATTTCAGAAGTAACAAAAAGTTTAAATACCTTTTTATTTTCTCCAAGTTTGTGTTTCTCAATACTTTGTTTTACATTTCTGGAAGAAAATATATGTAAGAAATAAGTAATTAAGGAGTCATGATTAGTCATTATAATTCTACATTTTCAATCTCAACAATAAAGTTTATAATGTGATGGTGCCCAAATTGCACCTATTTTGGCATTTTTTTCACCTACATTTTTTTATGATCAAGATACAAATTTACATTTTGTGTTTATTTTGTAGCCTTCTTTATTATATATACAGGTACTTCAATTTGATTTCTAATATATATTTAGTCATAGAAAAATGGGTTTGAATTGACCTCCAAACTATCCATGATTCCTTAATGAGGAGTACCCAAATTGCATCTATCCTTAAATTCACATGATTAAAAATTATTTATAACAGATGTTTTGTTTAATTTTTTTCAAATATTTTGCACAATTTGACATTATAACAAGCTCACAATTCATTTTTTTAAAACTTAATGTTGTAACATCTTTTATTTTTTTTCATTTTTAAAAGATGACTTTTTATGAACATTGCGTGTTGGCGTTTTTCATACATTTTTCTTTTCCAGTGAAAGCTTCATCTGATTATTCAAACCATTATAAATTGTGAACATGTAGTGTATATTTGAATATATTCACCTTTTTTGTAAGATGTGTATAATGTCAAATAATCTAAATACAAATTGTAAAGTCTTGAAGAAAACTTTTAAGAATTTTTCAGCTGTTTATGTTGAATAGGTGTAATTAATGGTTCCCTTCATATAAACAAAGATTAGTCAGGGGGAAAAAACATGTTTCCCTGTGTAGTAAAAAAAGTTAATAATTATTGTTCCCTTTATATTATTTACATATTAATCTGTATTTTTCAACACTATAGAAATTATTATTGTTTCACTTTATGACTATAAAATTCAATATACTCACTGTTTCTCTGTAGCAGTAAGTTCACCACTACGTAACATCATTTGTAGATCTTTTAGTTCCTGACTGTCTGACCCTGTAGCATGTACACTATAATGTAAATGTTAATATGTATGTATATGTTCCAGACCATATGAGTATTTGGACCGTACGCGTACGGTCCGGACCGTATAAGTATACTCGTACGGTCCGACCATACGCGTACGGTCGGACCGTATGAGTATACGCGTACAGTCCAGCTGATTTTTTGGGAGCATATGGGTTAAATTTAAACAAATATTTATCAAAATCATTATTTTTAGTTACACAAATTGTTTTTATTACATGTATGAGGATAAAATGACTAAGCAAACAATTGAAATTAAATATGTGTTTATTTGTTTGTATGTAAATCTTATTTTGGTACTCAAGGTGACACTGACTTCCACAAAAAAAGTCATATGTTTTTGTTCATGCACATTGCTTTGAATTTTTTTTTTTTGTAAAGTTCCTTAATATTCTAAAATGTTTGTCCTCCCAGTCTAACTTTACTTCCGATAACTTCAATTTCAATTAGCATACTTGGCTTCAATGTATGAATTACTGAAATGCTAAATACAGGAGATTAATAGATTAAATAAACGTGATTTTTTTTAATAGTTATAACACTATTTTGTTTTATTTCAATAACTATTGAACTTTTTACATTAATTTGAGATATAAGTTATGTAGATCTGCTATATACATTTGTTTCTGATAAACGTGATCAACTTCTTAATATTAGTCAGACCGTACACGTACGGTCCGACCGTATGCGTATTTTGAAAATATACGCATACGGTCCAGACCCAGACCGTACTCGTACGGTCCAAATACTCATAAGGTCTGGAACATATACACTATAATGTAAATGTTTATAATTATAAACTTCTAAAACTTTCTGCTATATTTCCCATGATTCCGTTTCTGTGTGTGTTACATTTTAGTGTTGTGTCATTGTTCTCCTCTTATATTTAATGCGTTTCCCTCAGTTTTAGTTAGTTACCCTGATTTTGTTTTTTGTCCATGGGTTTATGAGTATTGAACAGCGGTGTACTACTGTTGCCTTTATTTTGCATAGTGTTGTGTACACCATTTTTTTTCTTTCTTGCAAATAAAAAGAATAGCTGATCTTCTTCAATGTCTTAGTTTGAAAAAATCTTTTTTATATAGATTAAACCATTGATTTTTTATGGCTTTACACTGTAATATTTTTGGGGTCCTTTATAGCTAGTTGTTCAGTGTGAGCCAAGACTCCATGTTGAAGGCTGTACTTTGATCTATAATGGTTTACTTTTACAAAATGTGACTTGAGGGAGGGTTGTCTCATTTGCTCTTGTAACACCTTTTCTTAAATCTACTTAAATATTTGTATGAAAATCTTACTTCAAATGAATGTAATTTACACAATAAAATTAATGTTCTACTTTGTTATGCTTTATTAAGAATGTTAAGTTTATAAATAATCAGATCACTAACCTGAAGGGTAATATAGGTTTGGATATTTTCTTAACGCTACCAACTCTTACAAACTCCTCAAATCCAATGGCTAATAAACTATAAATATATTGTATTTCTAATGCATTATTACAATAACAAGTGTTGAAGTCAAAAGTGATTTATACAAGACTTGTGCAATAAATAGGACTAAGGCTCAGAGATTTCAATGATTTTTTTTCAATTAATATGTGCCAAAATTGTATGGCATTTATTAGTCAGATAGAGAATAACATTGAAGTGTGCTTATTTCAATGTAATTTTTCACAATGTTTAACAAAGCAATTCATGAAAACTTCAGCTGAAATATATGTCATAACATTCTCTTTCTTAATTACCTTCTTATACATTATTATTGCCCTAATCTTATTATATATAAATACTATAACTTTTCTAAGACAATATATGAAAAGTTAGATACAAAAATTGCAATTTTATTTTCCAGAAATTTACTTGATTAAAACTTGAAAACTCATCTTCGTTAGCCAAGGGTTACAATACACTTCCATCTTCTCCCCCCCCCCCCTTGGCAGATTAAGCCAACATTTGTAATAACAATGGTGTGCCATCTATAACAGTGGATTAAAGTCACACCCATCCTGAATACATTATTCTTGACTGATGGTAGCACTTGAACTCATAATTTGGAGGTAAAAACACGGTAGATCTAGATTCTACACACTTGGTTAATGAAAATATATGTTGACATTCATGCATTTGTGCAAGAATCATACATAGGAACTGCTATTAGTCGAGTAAAAACATTCAAATTGTCACTAAATATAGTTGTATGTTTAGGGATCTATAGACTTGTTGCACAATAAACATGTGGCAATTGTTTACATACACTTTTTACATCTACACATGATCATGCTATAGGGGCTTTTTGATTGGATGCATCGAGTATCAACTGCAAACAATGAAAATCATTACCTTGTGTCTCCAAAATTCTATCTCAACCCCTTAAGGGTGGAGAGTAGGGAAGTGGATCGTAAACCTTGGCTATCGAAGATGTTGACAACTAAGTAAACTCAATAACTTAGTTAGTCCTTACCCATTGAGTATTCTGTCTACTGCAACATTAGTGGTGGATGCTATTAGAAGTTTCCATGGAAATGGTACTCCAGGGGTGTATGTATCATTCCTCTCAAATAGCCAAACTAAAAATACCACCACTACTGACAACAGGAAACTTTTACCTGCTCCAAACACACCTGGAAATGTACAATGATATGATAAACTAAAGAAGAATGTGTCAAAAGTCACAAATACTCCAGTACAAGCTTGCTTATAATATGTTACATATTTTTTAATCTTTGGTCAGTAAACATTCTGGCCATTCTAATTAATGCTCCTTAACCTTTAGTAGACATACTAGGTATAAGTAAGATATCTTTTTGTTGGTCAGTAACCATTCTGGCCACTCTAATAAATGTTGTAGACCTTTCAATCACCGACCATTAGTTAAGACAAACCATGTATGAGTAATGTATCCTTCTGTTGGTCAGTAACCATTCTGCCTACTCTAATTAATGTTGCAGACCTTGCAATCACTGACCATTAGTTATAAACTTAAGACATACCATGTATAAGTAATATATCTTTCTCTCGGTCAGTAAACATTCTGGCCACTCTAATTAATGCTGTAGACCTTACAATCACTGACCATTAGTATAGACATACCATGTATAAGTAATATATCTTTCTCTCGGTCAGTAAACATTCTGGCCACTCTAATTAATGCTGTAGACCTTACAATCACTGACCATTAGTATAGACATACCATGTATAAGTAATATATCTTTCTCTCGGTCAGTAAACATTCTGGCCACTCTAATTAATGCTGTAGACCTTACAATCACTGACCATTAGTATAGACATACCATGTATAAGTAATATATCTTTCTCTCGGTCAGTAAACATTCTGGCCACTCTAATTAATGCTGTAGACCTTACAATCACTGACCATTAGTATAGACATACCATATATAAGTAATATATCTTTCTCTCGGTCAGTAAACATTCTGGCCACTCTAATTAATGCTGTAGACCTTACAATCACTGACCATTAGTATAGACATACCATGTATAAGTAATATATCCTTCTCTCGGTCAGTAAACATTCTGGCCACTCTAATCAATGCTGTAGACTGATCCTCATTCAGTTTATACTGATCTATAAGTTCTTCTACTTTCTCATCCTGAAATTATGTAAACAAAGATAAATATGTCCTATTAACATTCTTTTAACATATATTAAAAAGGAAACTATTTCATTGATATATTATCAAAATTGAATATCAACATCATTGCTACTAATTTTGTATTGTGTAGAATTTGGCACTGATATCAAGTTAACACATTTTTTTTTTCTATTTATCAAAGATTTTAGTACATGTATTAGAAACAAACATATAAAATGGATTCTACAACTATCAAAAAGAACAGTAAAATGATTAAGTACGCCATCATTTATCTAACTTCTGCTTGATTCAGACACTTACTTGTTGCCCCTATAATGTCTTTTGGTTAGTTTGATAATTGCTTGCTGTTTTATTGAACTACACACCTCCTAACATATGTACTTACCACATAACTTTCTGGAACATAAATATTGGTGTTCTCCGACACTTTTAAAGGAGCAGAAAATGTGGAAGAGCTTCTTTCTGTATTGCTTTACAAATAGAAAATTAAAGTTCTATTAAAAAAAATTGGTTCAACTATTACTCTTATAATCTACCGGTCACCTAACTAGATGTGGCTAAATGAAACTGCATAACTGAAGAAAAATTTTATTAAAGGAGTTAGTTCGGTAAGTGCCATATTTGGCCCCAATTATAAAGTTCATGGTGACAAGACAATAATTGTTTTAAGTTGCCTTAAAGACATGTGAGAAAGTTAAACAGAGCTGTTTTTGTCAAAGTTTAATTCTAACACATTGATTTTTACATCCCAAAAAGGTCAAGATAAGGGATTTCGGTGAAATTTGACAAAATCAGCTGGATTTCAACCAAATAAAGGACCAGGAAACATAGAGCCCAGGCGTCGACAAGCTTAATATTAAAAAAAGACATGTTAAATGTCTTCACAAACATTATTTTAAAAGATCTTTGTTGTCGACGTATGCGCTCTGTGTTTCCTGTCCTTTTCATTGAAAAATTTATCTTGAAAAATCAATTTGAGTACAACTTGTGACATCATAATGAAACGCAGAAACGTAAAATTGTTCAACAAAATGGCTTATATCCCATCTAGTCACAGTATTAGCTATAGTTTATCGTGATATTGGTAAAAAAATCCGAATTTGAAATTTACACTAAAAAAGGGGGGCCATTTTAGGACCTTATCGAACATACTCCTTTTGACATTAGTTTCTAACCATCAAATTGGTATTTTTCCCAAACATATTGCAAAGCATTTTTGAACACTTATAAAGACTAAAATTGACAAAGTAATACACAAATCCTGTAAATCAGGTGAGCATAATCCTTAATAAATTCAATTCCATATTTGTGTTGATGATGTGTAAATCTTATACTTATTGTAGGCCAATAATTCTATGTACTTAGAATTTTCTCAAGCACCAATCTGTTGCACAAATGCTTCAATATATAGATTATTTCAGAGGACTTTATTACTGTTTATTGATAGTTTGCTGCATGGCCCAGCATAAGACGTTCCGTATTCACTAAATATGATATTTTTATTCTACTCTGACATGATAACTCTAAGTCAACAGTTATACAAGGAGACTAGTCACCTAACCATACCCAGTCATATCATTCTGATTTAGTCAATAGTTCCAAGTCCTGAATGCCATGTCTATGACAAGAATGAAGCACATAACATTAATTTAAAGTTTTATATGGCTTGGTATTGCACCAAACACCTTACTGAACCAAGCAAAAACACTTATATCAGACCACTGAAGTGATCTTACCAAGCCAGTAAGGACTGTAACACAGGAACATCTGTAATGGTCACATTCTCCTCTAAGTTCACCAGATAACTTAATTCTCCAGACACATTCCCTGCTAGTATGGCATGACATTTCTCTGAAATCGTACAAAAGATATTGCTGTTGAAACTTAAACTAGAACTTAATGTGGCTTAGTAAAACACTACTGTACAAGTGTAGCTGATACTACATTGATTTCAAATTAGGACACACATTTCAAATTTAAGGAGATCATCTTCAATCAGAACTCATTAGTGGTACATACTAAGGATCATATTGTTCAAATTTTTCCTTGCAAATATCGGAATGCATTTATAAAATGAAAGGAGGCTGATAAATTAGAAATGTGTTTGTTTAATATTTATTTAGTGATTACTCGATATCTAAATAAAGAAAATTATTTTCCTTTCAAAAAAAGAAATAAAAACAAAAATTTATAAATTAAAATATACCTCCATTTGACCAGTTAGATGGACAGAAACTAGCTATAGGTTCTATCTCCACCTCATTGCCTGATGTTGGTCCATAATATGTACTCTTACACAGGACAGTGGATGAAGGACGGAAGTCAAGATGTCTGGATATAATCCATAAATCATCTGTAATAAAATATTATGGTGATATATATTTCTTCAAATAACATAAATAAATTTGTTGTTAGTAACTCTTCGTCTGAGATATAATAATGAGTCTAAAAAATATAATTAGTTGTTCTACTTCTTAAAATTTAGCAGCTTGTATTATTCATCCATGTCATCTAAATTCTGGTTGAAAGTTGTCTCATTGTTTATCATACCACATCTCCATTTTTTTCAGTTCAAGTAAAGGATGTTACCTCTTTACTCATTGAATAGTATATAACTTAAACATGAGTGCAACCAAAACAGTTATATAAATAATACAACATCATCTTTGCAATAACAGAATATATGTATCTCCATTTATTTTCTTCACTTTCCACTATAATCCATGGTTATCTTTCCATCATAATTCTATATGCCTCTTTTGTTTACCTTTTGAGTATAAACCTGAGTTATCTTTCTTTGATAATTGTATGTACATCTTTTTCTTGCCTGTAATATCCATACCCATCCTCTGTTTTACCCAATTCTGCAAAAAACAAATGCAGGTTTCCTTTTAAGAATATATACTGTGCAAGGAACACGCACATACAACTTCTTAAAGTAAAATTTCGGTCATAAATGCACTCTGAAAATTCAAAATCTTCAGTTACTTACTGGTGTGTTTCTCTGAAATGTTATATTTTCTATTGATTACCTCCCCTAGTATTTATTGGCGTGTTTCTCTTGAAATGTGTCATGTTTTCTGTTGATTACATCCCCTAGTACTTACTGGTGTATTTCTCCTGAAATATGTCGTTTTTTTCTGTTGATTACCTCCCCTGGTACTTACTGGTGTGTTTCCCCTGAAATGTGTCATGTTTTCTGTTGGTTACCTCCCCAAGTACTTACTGGTGTGTTTCCCCTGAAATGCATCATGTTTTCTGTTGATTACCTCCCCTAGTACTTACTGGTGTGTTTCCCCTGAAATGTGTCATGTTTTTTGTTGATTACCTCCCCTAGTATTTATTGGTGTGTTTCTCTTGAAATATGTCATGTTTTCTGTTGGTTACCTCCCCTAGTATTTATTGGTGTGTTCCCCTAAAATGTGTCATGTTTTTTGTTAGTAACCTCCCCTGGTATTTACTGGTGTGTTTCCCCTGAAATGTGTCATGTTTTCTGTTGATTACCTCCCCTGGTACTTACTGGTGTTTTTCTCTTGAAATGTGTCATTTTGTTTTCTGTTTATTATCTCCCCTGGTACTAACTGGTATGTTTCTCTTGAAATGTGATATTTTCTGTTCATTACCTCCCCTTGTACTAACAGGTACCGGTATGTTTCTCCTGAAATTCGTCATGTTTTCTGTTGATTAGCTCTCATAGTACTTACTGGTGTGTTTCTCCTAAAATGTGTCATGATGTTTTCTTGAGATTTCTTGATGAATGTACAATCACAGTAGAAATAAACATGATGACTTCTTATAAATGTAAAAATGGAGGTTGGGTCAGACATTGTTTGTTTGTCTATTCCTCCTTTCTTATTGTGTCCACCTCCTTTCTCATCTGACCACTGGAAAAACTGGGAAAGAAATCAATGAAAAGCTATAATTTTTTATTGTTATGTCAGTTGTAAGGAAAAGCAAGATCTAATCTTTTTGAATATAGTTTCTTTCAAAGGAACTTAAAAAGATTTACAATTTTATAAATAAAAATCTATACATCTCCTTTTATTAAAATACAATGTGAGTGGTTGATTTCAAGTGACATATATAAAATTGAAATCTGTTTGTTTCAATTGACATATATTCTTCTCTTCTGGCTTTTTTGCAAAACCAACATAAAACATTAATGTCCTAATTATATGTAAGTTCTATCATGCATTGGCAAATTCCAAACAGTACCTACGGTGTTAAACTGGTTAAAATATCTATCAAATTTCTTGCAAACTTTGGCATTCTAGTAACCCTTTTGATGTTGATTCTAAGAGAAATTGAGTCTGTGGTATTATACCTAACTTTTGGTAGCCTTATTTTGTTTTGATTTTTCCCATAAGAGTTCCTGTTAACAGTGACTTTAAAAAAAACTGTGACATGCAAAATCTAGAATTCTTTTAAGAATGATTAAGACCAAATTTGATGTAAATTTCCACATTAATTTCACAAAAGATTTTTATTAAAGGATAAAAACGTTAAATGACAAATTAAAGAAGACACTAGGCACCTAGTGATGGGAATAAGTCTGTTCTGAAAGGTCAGTTTTCTGTTTTTACCTTACATTGACTGTTCCTAGCAGCATTACAAGCATAGAAGAATCTGTTATGATTGGGACCAGATTTCTTAACTTGTATCATCTTTGATGGAGCTCCACATTTACAGACTGGGTTACTGTTTACTGTTCCTTTATTCTCTTTTCCTAAACATATATATTATTAATAGTGTTTATTTCAAAAGGTGTATCTAAATCTTTCTCTTCCACCTCTTAATTTTATTTTAGTTTCATATAGAGGATCACAAAATGGCAGTTTCTAATTTTCTTCAAAAATCATTCTCAACCCATTTTTTATATCTATTTTATATCATTTCAGTATCTACCGATATGAAAAGATATATAAAACTACTATTAAATTTAATAAAAATAACAGCTTCATTTTCTAGATATCTATTTTATTTTTAAGTTTTGTAATTCTTGACATTTCACAAAATAGGACAAAATTAAAATTATTATCCTCTATTGCATAAGTTTTATCTGCAGAACTAATTTGTGACTTGAAATTTGAGCTTGGAATTGAATACATATCCAATTAGTATTGTTAGACATGAACATCTTTGCAAGTTTGATAAGGACTGTCAATAATTTATTTCCCTATGTATCTTCCGTCCAAAAGGAAAATAATAACAACTTTTTTTTTTTTTTTTCTTTTTTTTTTTAATTTTTATTATTTATAACTTCCAATTTACAACATAATATACACAAATATAATAGCAATATATAATATATAAATCTATAGATATTATCTAATCAATACAACTGTCTATTAGGAAGCAATTTTTTTTTTTTTTTTTTTTTTTAAATACAAATATAAGATATAGAGTAAAGCAGTTTGAACACCGGAGAGAGAGAGGGAGAGAGAGAGAGAGAGAGAGAGAGAGAGAGAAAGAGAAAGAGAGTGAGAGAGAATAGTGTGATGAGTTTTCAATATAATTCATCTAGAAATTGAATTCTATTTTAGTATAGTAAATACAGCATTTTCATTTATAACATGTATAATATTGAATGTAAAGTATATACATTTTTGTATTTAACTAAGTAATATATCAAAAACATTCCATTCTCTGAGAAAATGATGTTCACATTTGTTTTTCATAGCAATATTTTTTTCCATTGCATACACATGTTTAATCTTTTCTTTTACTGAGTTTAAGGATGTATTCTTCTGACTTTTCAGTCTCGTTCAGTCTTGTTGAAATCTCGTTCTTAAATTATTTCCAAAACATATGATAGAAGTGGAAAATATCAATGAATTTTAAAAATATTATAATCAAACATAACTCTGTGAAAAAATTGTGCATTTACCATGAACGGTTTTTGAATAATCCAGTTTTCAAATTTTACGACCATTCAAGTCAGTATTTTTAGTCAAAATTTTGAGAAAATGGGTGAGGGATACAAAAAATGATTTTACAAGAATAATATACATCCCATCTCATTTTGGTCTTTTCAAATTTCTTAGATATGTATTTTGTCAATCATTTATAACAAAAAAGTTGAATTAATATGCATTTTGTTCTTTAAAATGAGAAAAATCATAAAAATACAAAATTGGCAGTATGGTAAATTTTTCACAAAAAAGCATCAAAATATGATAAAACTTTCTTATATTAACACCTACCTATAGTTTTTGTAAGTTAAATTTATTCAGATTGGTCCACTTCATCTTTATGGAAAGTATGAAAAAAAGTTTAATTGTGGAACTGTGATTTTTTTCACGATAATAGCCCAAAAATAGGTAAAAATCGATGAAAAGTGAGAAAATCATCAAAATTGGGCATTTTCAACGGGCCGTAGCAAAAAAACAAGCACACCACCATATGATTTTTTCTTCACCAATTGTTTTGTTACAGTCTTATAAACCTAAAAATCAGGTTAAGAAAAAAAGTTTAATTCTAGAAATTTTTGGCTCCTCAGAGGTGTACATCCTTTAAGATTTTTTTTAAAACATCTAGAATTATAAATATATTGCTTTATGGTAAGAAAAATAGTATTTTCTGCATTGCCTTTTGATATTTTTGCAGAGTTACCAAACAAAAAAACTTCTTGTGTAAAAAGTACACTAATTCCATTGGTCAGAAACCAATTTTCAATCTGTTCTAATAATAATTGTGTATGTTCACATTCCCAAAATAAATGTTCTAATGTTTCAATTTCTCTATTACAAAAAGTACAATTTGGATTATCATAAATCTTAATTTTATAAAGAAATTTGTTTGTAGCTAAGATTCGATGATTGAATCTATACTGTAGCCACTTGTACTGTAACTTAGTATTATTTGTGACAACAAATGGCAGTTTATAAATTTTTTTCCAATGATTTTGATCAAAGCCAAAAATTTCAGTCCATTTTAACTGACTAGTGGGAACACTTCCATTTTTATTTAAAACAATATACATATCTTTAGATCCTTTTGAACTTTTAACTAGCCTTTTAATAGCAGATGGAATTAAAGGTAGTTCTAATTTGTGATTTTTTCCCACAAATGATTTTGATGCTTGATGTATAGCAGATATAATACTATTATATCTCATGAAATTCACATTTATCTGATACATTTCTTCTATTTTTTGATGAGAGAAAAAGGTCCCATCTTCATTTACAATATCATTTATAAATATTATACCATTTTCAAACCAATCTTTATAAAAAATAGGTTTATTTGCTACCTTTATATTATTGTTAAGCCAGATTGGACTAGCAAGAAAGCATTCCCAACTGTCATATTCTTCTTTTTGTCTAAGAAGTTGCCATGCTTTCAGAACATCTTGCCAAAATTTATTTTTGATATGTTGTTGTAATTTTTGGATATAAACACTTCCACAACCATAAAATTTTTCAAGTTCTACATGAACATTTGACAAAAAAACATTCTGCCATTTGTTGTCTGATTTAAATAATCTCCTTATCCATGTACACTTCAGTGCTAAAATAAATGCACTAAGATTTATCATTTTGAGTCCACCACCTTCAATATCATTTTGTAAAACATCTCTTTTAATTCTATCAATTGGTGAACTCCATATAAAATTATACATAAGTTGAATAACATTTTTTAAAATATCATCACTTGGATTTGGTAAGGATATAAACAAATGATTTAAAATAGGCAATATCAATGTCTTTACTACAGTAATTCTACCAATAACAGTAAGATTTCGTTTTGACCATTGTCTTATTACACATTTAATTTGTACAATTTTTTCATCATAATTAATTTTTACAATTCTATCAAGATTAACATCAAAGCTTATACCTAATACCTTAAAACATGTTTCTCCCCATGTAAGGTTTCTATTTTGGCATAATACCTCATTACTATACTTTTTATTTCCTATCCAAATAACTTGTGTTTTAGAAAAAATAATGTTTAAACCAGATATATTTCCAAACCAATCTAATTCATTTAATGCTTCATTCAAAGATTCTTCTTTACCATCTAAAATAAGAGATGTGTCATCAGCAAATTGTGAAAGTTTGTGCTCAACTTGCGTAATTGTAATACCATTTATTTTATCATTATTTCTTAATTTTAGTGCTAATATCTCAGCACAGAGAATAAAAATATAAGGCGACAAGGGATCACCTTGTCTACAGCCTCGTTCTATAGAAAAAAATTCTGATAGATGTCCTCCCTGGTTAACAGCTGATTTGATATTGTTATAAAAAACTTTAACCCAATTAATTATTGATTCTCCAAAATTGAACAACTTCAAGACACTAGTTAAAAATTCCCAAGAAATCGAATCAAATGCCTTTTCGAAATCAATGAGCAGCAAAAGTCCTGGTATATAAATAATAACAACTTCATGTTTCAAGTATACATGGTCCGAGAAAACAATTAATTCGTAGTGCATTTCTTTTAGAACATAAATGAAAATTTAAAAAATCCCACCTGCGCTTTCTCAAAGAAACTTTTACTGTGTGTTGTACTACTTTAGGGACAAATTATATCAAATTTATAGAAAACTTCATCGTCTCTAACTCAAAATATGGACAATTTTATGTTTAGGGCGTCTTGAAATCTTTTGACAGCTTCCGAAGTGCTCATTTTCAACCTTTTTCAGCTGGACCAAATCATTACTTTCCTTTAAAATTCTGGACCCAAATTATTTTACAGTGTAATTTCATCCCCCTACTTGCAATTTGAGGCATTGAACATGGAGAAATAAATTTGGAAGGAGTATAAAAATTAATGGCAAGTAACCCACTGTCAACACTAGGGACTATATTTGTGAACAACAAAAATCAAGGGACGACAATGGTGGTCTCGGACCACATGCATTTATCTACTTCATAACCCTGTTAAATAACTTATTAAATTATATATATATATATACCTGGCACTGTTGGCAGATATGAAGTGGTATCTATCTTAGATAATGCATGGTGATACTTCACACCAAGGTCAAACAGGATAATGTTCAAATGTTCTGAAAATATACACACCAAGATCAAACATGATAATGTTCAAATGTTCTGAAAATTTACACATCAAGGTCAAACAGGACAATGTTCAAATGTTCTGAAAATATACACACCAAGGTCAAACAGAATAATGTTCAAATGTTCTGAAAACATATACACCAAGGTCAAACAGAATAATGTTGAAATGTTCTAAAAATATATACACCAAGGTCAAACAGAATAATGTTCAGATGTTCTGAAAATATATACACCAAGGTCAAACAGAATAATGTTCAAATGTTCTGAAAACATATACACCAAGGTCAAACAGAATAATGTTCAAATGTCCTAAAAATATATACACCAAGGTCAAACAGAATAATGTTCAAATGTTCTGAAAATATATACACCAAGGTCAAACAGAATAATGTTCAGATGTTCTGAAAATATATACACCAAGGTCAAACAGAATAATGTTCAAATGTTCTGAAAATATATACACCAAGGTCAAACAGAATAATGTTCAAATGTTCTGAAAATATATACACCAAGGTCAAACAGAATAATGTTCAAATGTTCTGAAAATATATACACCAAGGTCAAACAGAATAATGTTCAAATGTTCTGAAAATATATACACCAAGGTCAAACAGAATAATGTTCAGATGTTCTGAAAATATATACACCAAGGTCAAACAGAATAATGTTCAAATGTTCTGAAAATATATACACCAAGGTCAAACAGAATAATGTTCAAATGTTCTGAAAATATATACACCAAGGTCAAACAGAATAATGTTCAAATGTTCTGAAAATATATACACCAAGGTCAAACAGAATAATGTTCAAATGTTCTGAAAATATATACTCCAAGGTCAAACAGAATAATGTTCAGATGTTCTGAAAATATATACTCCAAGGTCAAACAGAATAATGTTCAAATGTTCTGAAAATATATACTCCAAGGTCAAACAGAATAATGTTCAAATGTTCTGAAAATATATACCACAAGGTCAAACAGAATAATATTCAAATGTTCTGAAATTATACATGATATATGCACCAAGGTCACAAACATGACAAAGGATAATGTTCAAATACTCTAAAATATATACAATGTCAAACAGAATAATGTTCAAATGTTCTAAAAAGATATACACCAAGATAAAAAAAAAAGGACAATGTTTAAGTGTTCTAAAAATATATACACCAAGGTCAAAACAGAATAATGTTCCAATATCTGAAAAATTAAACACCAAGGTCAAACAGAATAATGTTCCAATATTCTGAAAAATTATACACCAAGGTCAAACAGGATAAAGTTCAAATGTTCTGAAAATATATACACCAAGGTCAAATAGGACAATGTTCAAATGTTCTGAAAATATATATAAACCAAATGTTATAGAATATATATCTATGAATACTTCTACATGATCAAATTGGATAACCACATAAGGTGAATATTTGTCTATCATCATACCTTTTAGAGCAGCTGTAAAGACTTGCTTGTAGTTACTAAGGGAGGTAAATCTTGTAGGAATCTCCATCTCTCTAACTAGTTGACTATTTTCTGTTATTTCTTGTATACTTGGGAACTGTAAATCTGATCCTAAATTTCTCTGTTGAAATGAAGTAATACAAATTATATAAAGCAGTGGTTACATGTGGAAGAAGCAGTCTGTTGGTCATGCTTTTGTGTCATCTGTTTGTAATATCATTCACAATGTAAACAATGAAATGATGTTTTACCATATTTAATTATCATCTAAAAAAAAATCTAACAAATTATGACTGCACCAAATAAGGATAATCATTTCAACATTTTATTTATTTGCAAATTCTTTCTTCATGTTCACCCTCCAAAGAAATCAGCACAGCATATAGTCCTCTGTATTTTACAAAAAAAATCAAAAAATCAAAATCAAAAAGGATTACTATTACTAAAATTATATTGAAATATCTTGTCCTGAATGAAAAATAAACCACCTAGACTAATTTAAATAGAACTACTATTATTTACAAGTAGTAGCTATAATTATTACCTTTGTTCCTTTCAGCATACTAGAAGTAAGTTGTGGTACAGGACATTTAAATTTCTTTCCTGGATTGTAGTTATCAGTTGGAGTAACACATGTCACTGACGTAGATTCTACATTTGAAGGATTACCATATGAAAAGTTTGGACTATTTGTTCTAGTTATTGTGGATTGTGATATTTGTTTGCTTGCGATCTGATATCTGTTTGCTGGAGATAAATATTGCTTTTCCGATATATTCCTAGAAGGATTTCCATGTGAAAAGTTTGGACTATTTGTTCTAGTTATAGTTGATTGTGTATTTTGGTTTAAATTCTGATTGTTTGGTGATAAATATTGCTTTTCTGATATATGCCTAGACTGAAATTGCTCCTTTTTGTTTCGAGAAGTGCTTTGAAATTTCTGAGATGAAGTAACACATTCATTCTTGTTATAAGACTGGCTTTCTGTTATTGTACCTAACGGATTCAAATCTGAAAAATCAAATGTGTCACTATGTCTTTTTGCAGGCTGTAATGAGATAGTGTGTTTCTCTGCTTGATGAGACATGTTGGGCATGCCAAAACTTTCATTACATTTTGTCCAAGACCCCAATGAAATTACAGGTTTCTCTTTCTGGTCAGTCATTTCTGGAACAACTAAGGACTTGTCTTCATTAAATGTGTCATGGTGTTTTGTCCAAGACCCCAATGAAATTACAGGTTTTTCTTTCTGGTCAGTTATTTCTGGGACAACTAATGATTCATCTCCATTAAATGTGTCATTGTGTTTTGTCCATGGCCGTAATGAAGTTGTAGGTGTTTCTGATTGGTCAGTCACCACTGGGACACTGAATGACTGGTCAAAGGTTAAAAAGTCATCATCTTCATCATCAAACTCAGCATACTTTCCCCATTTAGATCCTATATTATCACTCTCCCTTGTTTCTGTTTCAGGATTTACAGTAGAACTTTTATCAAATGAATTCCCTCCAAAATTTATTTTATAAGATTCATTCCCTTGCTCATCATGTCTTATTCTATCTCTGTGTTGTACTTGGTTTTGTGTAACAGAGTTACTGAACCTGATTGCACTGGAATTGTACGGACCACTACTATTTTCATATTGGTTTTTGCATTGGCTATTCTCAGTTTTTTTTACATGATATGATTTGTGTTTTGTTTCCCAATTTTTTGAGCTACTTTGCAATGAATCTTGATCATTCTTTATAAATATGTTGCCACACTTTTGTCTTTGTATTAGTTTGTTTTCCCAGTAGGTTAATGACGGTGAACTCATATCACTATTACTTTCACTGATGTTTGGTACCACTGCAACATTAATGCTGCAACCATTGTCAACATCTGACTTATCTTGAAGTAAATTTGTATCAAATAAAGCTGGTTGTCCGCCATCATCATGTGATTTTGATTTGTTAACAGAACTGCTATTGTCATTTTCTGCCAGGATATCATCAGGTGCAGATACCAAAGGTATTTTCATTTTTCTCTGTTGACTAATGGTACTTTCCCCAATCTGTCGTAATGAACCCCTTTTTAAGATTTGATTACTGTAGGTGAGATATCTGGGTGACTTGTTAGACTCGGCAAGGTTGTCATAGTCCAAATAATCTGTATCTCCTGATACTACCAGTTCTTCTTGAAAAGATTTCCCTGATGCTGAAAGATGAAGAAGAAATTCTGTGTAGAGATAAAATATAATAGGAAACACAGGCTTATTTCTAATTCAAATAGCTTTTACAATTTTAAAATAGTAGGGAAATGAATATTTCATTGTAAGAGCTTCTTTGAGTAGGTGTTACTCTTTGTTATATGCATATACATGATATATGTAAATAAAATTTACTTTTTTACAGTACAAGATGGACAATATGATTCAAAATTATTAGTAACATTAACAAGAATGTGTCCATACTGCCCCACTCACACTATCATTGTCTATGTTTGGTGGACCCTTAAATTTGAGTACAAATTCTAATTTTGCATTAAAATAAGAAAGATCATATCATAGGGAACATGTGATCTAAGTTTCAAGTTGATTGGACTTAAACTTCATCAAAAACTACCTTGACCAAAAACTTGAAGTTAAACCTGAAGCAGGACAGACAGAAAACAAAAGGACAGACAAACAGACGTGCAGACAAAACAATATAATGTCCATAAATGGGGGATAATACAATATATAGTCTAGAAATTGTGATGGTCCTCTGGCACTTCATAACTTTTTTTTAATAAAATTACAATTTTTTTTATAGAAATGGTGTTCTATTTTAGTTTTTTGAGGGCAAATAATTTCTTATATCTTCAATATAAAGGAAATTTATAGTTCATCTCAGTGTGAAAAATTAATCTTCACAAATAGTGTAATTTAGAATAAATGTAATTTTAGCCAAGTGTATTAATATCCCAGGGTTAGCTAGCTTGAGACGACCTCTCACTCATGCGCAGCCTTGCAGAGATAGTGACCACATGGCATTGTGATCAGCTTTCGTAAGCATGCAGCACATTTTTTCTTAAGCTCCTAAATTATGGCTAGTACAAGAGAAAAAAGAGATAATGCTGGTGATAAACTCAAAGAAATAATTGACAGTTTGAAGCCGAAAGCAACAAAACAAAAAGAAACACACGACAACAACGAAGATAGCGACAGTGAAAGTGATGGGGAATTTGCGGAGTCCTTTGAAAAGTTAACTAAGGATAATGACAATGAGGAAATTAATGCCTTAGACAATGAACTTAAGCGTTTGAAAACCGAGAAAAGAAAAGTGGAGTTGAAACGGAAAATTGAGGAGGAAAAGGACAATCTTAAAAACCTTCAACTACTACCAACAGTTCAGCCGTCCGTTGCCGCATTGGTTCAAAATTCAAAAGGTGAGCAAAATCATGAATTTTCTGACATTATTGCATGTAGCACAGAGAAATCAGGCAAAGCAATGCAGATTCTTTGGCCAGAGCCTATCCCTCAGTACCAAACCATAACACTTGCCGGGGATATGGAATTTCGGGTAGGCAAAAAGAAAACCTTAGACAAAATTTCTATCGAAGAGTGGGGTTACGCTAACATTAGAATTTTACAGGAAATGCTAAAAAGGAATACCGCGTTCAATGTAAATACATATCTTAACTATACAGCTGACATATTCCGTCTCGCCTCAAAATATGTTTGGTACTCTGTCCTGCTCTATGACAAAGAGTACAGAGACATGCAGGCTGAGGAAAAATTCACATGGGGGACGTATCGTCAGGATTTAAGGGATTTCCAACTTGTGTCCAAACGTGAAAATCCAACAACGAGAGCCATGAACGATGCCACAAAACCCCATGGAAAACAATCTGCTAATAACGATCGTCGGCGAGGCCCCTTTTTACCCGACGGGCGAGAAATCTGCAGGAACTTTTATAATAACTCTTGTTACCGCCAAGATTGTCGAATGATGCACCATTGTGCAATTTGTATGTCCAGCGGTCATTCTGCTATATCAGGTCACGGACACAGCAATCATACTGATAAAGTCGCAAAAAACCTGTATGCCCATCAGAACTCAAATTAACCCATGCAGCAAAAAACTTAAATTGTTTACGTTTTGAGGCGTGGAACCGATTGCTGCCTGCTTCTGTTGACGACAGGGATTTTATTTTAAACGGTGTTAAAGATGGTTTTAAGCTTAGTGTTGTTTATGGTCCGCATCTGCTTGTAGATAGAACAAATTACTCGTCCGCTTTCCGTTTTCATCGTGCTGTTGAAAAACAAATAAAACTAGAAATTGAACTTGGGAATTATGTAGTTACTAAAATTAAACAGATTATAATCAGCTCAATATGTGCAATAGAAAAATCAAATGGCGATGTGCGTATCATTCATGATGCTAGCCTACCGACAGGCATTTCTCTTAATTCATACACTACGGATACTAGTTGTTCTTACATGGATTTACGACATGCATTGAAGATAATTAAACGTAATGATTATCTCGGGAAAATAGATTTAAAGAGTGCTTATAGATCTGTAAAGTGTCATGATTCTGATTATCCTTTAACAGGCCTCCAGTGGACGTTTACTGGGGACGATTCTCCAACTTATATGTATGATGCTAAACTTCTGTTTGGTCACGCGAGAAGCCCTAAAATTTTTCAGCAATTAAGTGCTTCTGTCTGTGAAATCATGAAATGTACATATAATATTACTAGCATTGCGTATTTAGATGATTTTTTAGTGATTGAAGATACGTTTCATAAGTGTCAAACAGGAATTCGTTTTCTAATCGCTACTTTACGTAGATTAGGTTTCAACATCAGCTGGAATAAAATTGAGGGTCCGTCTCAAAGTTTAACATTTTTAGGGATTGTCATAAACACATGTTCTCTGTCTCTCGCTATGCCTGATAAGAAACGACTAGAATTCCATGATGTCATTTTATCTTTTCAAAACTGCAAACGAGCCAGTGTGAAACAACTACAATCTTTGTGTGGCAAACTAAATTGGGCTTGTCAAATGGTAAAGGGGGGTAGAACTTTTGTGCGGCGATTAATTGATAACCTATCAAATGTAAATACAACGAATAGGAATGCAAAAATACTTTTATCTACAGATTCCTTTTCTGATATTGCATGGTGGGTTAATTTTATGAGTGTGTTCAAAGGAACAGTAACTTTTTTAGATACTAAATCAGTTACTTGCTTGCAAACTGATGCTTGTTTACATGGTGGTGCTGGATATTATGAAGGTGATTTTTTTTATGTGAATTGGGACACAGATTTACCGAATTTTAAGAACTATCACATAAATATTAAAGAGACTATGTCTATTGTGTTGTCCACGATGAGATGGGGACATTTGTGGACTAATAAACGTGTTGTCGTATCTACAGACAACATGACTACAAAATGCATCATTAACAAAGGTAGTTCTAGAAACAAAACTTTAATGACTCAGTTAAGAGAACTTTTCTGGTTGTCGGCTATACACAATTTCGACATCAGAGCAAAATTTATCAGTGGTCATAACAATGTTATTGCTGACGCAGCGTCAAGACTTCATGAACCAGGACAATTATCTAGGCTTTATGATAAACTTGTGAGCCACTTATTTTATATACAACTATCGAGCTACTAAATCACATATCTTTTGACTTTTTTAATTCCAGATGGAGAAACCATGGAAACGCAAATGTTGGAGAACAGTGTGGTTCGCTTGAAAAGCAAGGGGTGGGCTAGTTCAACTTCAGGAACTTACCGTACCCATCTCAAGACTTATCTCGAATTCTGTGAAAAATATGACCTAAAACCAGTGCCATGCACAACCAAAACTGTAGAACTTTACATTGCGTTTCTTGTAGATGTGAAAAACTTTGCGTTTAGCTCGATACGATCGTATTTGAACATTATTTCTGTGCTGCATAAATCGCACGAAAAACCGGACCCTATTGCAAGCTGTTGGAACGTCAGGCATTTACTAACTGGTGTCAAACGGGAACTTGGTACCAGTCAAAATTGTAAGGCACCTGTTACGCCAGAACTGTTGTTAAGATTTAAGTCAATTTTAAATCTTGAATGTCATAATAATATTGTTTTTTGGGCTGCTCGCCTTACAGGTTTTTATGGGTTTTTGCGACCAAACAATTTTTTAGTCAAATGTCTTTTTGATCCAGAAATCAATTTGCGAAGGGTAGATGTGCTGCCTTGTAGCTGGGATATGCTTGTAACGCTCAAAGTAATTAAGACGCTGCAGTTTCGTTCTAAGCCTATTGAGGTAATTCTCCCCTTTTTACACGGTCACCAGCTTTGTCCGTATGCAGCCTTATCCCACGTGCTTGCCTTACCTGGAGATCCCTTAGATCCGTTATTTAGGTTGTCTGAAAAAAGTTGTTTGTCTTATACTGTTTTTCTCCAATGCCTTCGTTTTTTGTTGCAACACCTTGGCTGTAATCCTCAAAATTATGGGGGACACTCTTTTCGTAGGGGTGCTGCCACTTGGGCAGGATCTGTAGGTCTTTCGGACAGTGACAATAAATTGTTAGGTTATTGGTCAAGTGATTGTTTTTTTACGCTATATTGATTCTGATAGAGATCAGCGTCTCAAAGCCATGACGTCTTTCTGTTCTTTATTACCTTTTTTTTAACTACCCCCTTCTTGTTTGGGTTTGGGGTTATATTTTTTATTATGTCATATATCATGTACAAGGGGGGTGTTAGACTTGGGGTTACCAAGCTAATAAAATTGCCATTACATTATTTGTTGTTATCTTACACAGCCTTGTATCACATCTGCTTGTCATTAACTAGTGAGGTAAAGAGCAGATTTAGATTTTTTGTTATAATTGATAAATTGATATTTAAATGGACAATTCACATAGTTTGATAGATTAATAGCTTAACATAGACTTTCTAATGAGTTTCTATGTCATTGCTCACATTTACAGATGCTTAACATTTCCTTTTATTAATATTTCAACTCTACATGCACCTATTTGATCACATAAAAATAAAAAAATCCAATATACTCAATCCTTAGAAGATATAAGAAATTATCAAAAAAATGTAAAACTATTAACTTCAATTGTGGAAATTAAATAACATGATATGTACAAAATTTTAGTAAAAAATTAAATCCTGAACTACATTTAGACATTGTAAAGTGATAGGTTCAGATTTAATTATAGAACAAGGAAGTAAAACTGATTACCTAGGATCGTTCCATTTTTACCTTTGACAGGTAAAGTTGTTTATATTTTGTCCTATATTTAACAAAATATATATCAAAATCAACTATTTTCAGTAGGTTTTTTTTTAAATATACAACTAAGAACAGTTCTTAATAAATCCATACTTAAGTAAAAAGTAAGTTGAACACACATTTGTTATAAAAAAAATTACCCTGTCATACCTATTACAATAATAACTAAAATGAAAACTGTTCAGATCAATACTGAAAGTTAGGAACTTCTAATTCAGAATTATGGCTCAAAATTTTATGACTTGTCAATTCTGTGAAACATCAAATGAGACAAAATGGAAATGTATCAACTGTGATCTGATTCTATGTCAGGAATGTAAAATTAAAATTCATACAAAACTTAAGAAAAATGAAAATCATAAGGTTATTGATTTGAAGGAATTCAGTAATTTAGGAGCAAGTGAAACTATCCGTGATGTGGATCTGAAGAATATTCAGTGTGCAACTCACAAAAACGAACTTTGTTTTATTTACTGTCAGGATTGTAAAATGTTGTCATGTGCATTATGTCTATTGGAATCACACCAAAATCATAAACTGGCAAAACTTGAGGATGTGTACAGTCAAAAGGTGAAAGAACTTGAAGAACTGGACATTAAAATTAGTCAGGAACTGCAAAACTTTGAAAAGTGCCAAAAAGATGTACAATCAATTAAATTAGGAGAACTAGTCCAATACAACGACATAAGGCAGATAATTTTTAAACAACAAAGTGAGCTGAAAGACAGAATCACAAAAAAAGAAAATGTTATAACAGAACTAGACAAACTGTGGATTCCCAGGGAAAAAGAAATTTCTAAACACCTCAAGGATATCAAGATAAAGGGGGATGATCTCAGTGATAAAAAGAGTAAAATTCAAGAGGCATTTCAATCCCATAATGCATCTGCCATCTTCAACACCTCAGTTCATGTGGGCACAGTTCTACCTGGTATGCTGGACAATTTACTCTCAAAACAGCAAATCATACTGTTGCAAACAAAAGATGAGAGTTTAGGTTTGGATTCATTAGTCACAATTCCAATGCTAAAAGTGGCAGGCACATTCACCTCAGATATGCCTGACATCTATAAAGTTAAGAATTTGGGAAACTGTATCAGTGTTATCTGTACAGCAAATTGTGTCAGCATTCATACATTCACAATCAAGGATAAGAAATGCATAACTGCAAAAATAGCAGAGGCAACTGGTGGACACATTATAGACATGACTGTAACTGATCAAAACAAATTACTTTTTACAACCAATTCAAATTCAGAAATCAAATGCTTGGCATCACTCAAATCCAACATAGAAGTTTTTATTTCCATAGCACCTCTTGAAGCAAGAGGTATGCATGCAACTTCCACAAATATTTTAATAGGATTTACAGATCAAGAAGACAGCAGAAGAGGGATAATGATATATGACTATGACTGTAGACATGTGAGAACAATTGAACGAGATCAAAAGAATCAACTTATATTTTCATCACCAGAGGCAATCACTACAAATATAAATGGAGATATATGTGTAGTTGATAGTACAAATAATGACACATGGGAAGGTAGGGTGGTTGTTTTAGGGGAATGGGGGAACTTTAAATGGGCTTATGGTGGTCATCCTAGTATTAATATTGAGCAAAACTTTACACCCTATGACTTGGTCACTACATCAAAAGGTTTAATATTAGTGACCGATAAAGACAGCAATGCAGTACATATCCTTTCTACAGGTGGTGAATTCGTAACTTGTCTGAATGAAACTCATGGAATTGAACTGCCATTCTGTCTGAATATTGACCACAAAGGTCAGTTGGTAATTGGTTGTGACAGTGATGAAATGTATGATGGAATGGCTAAACTGCATTTAGTAGAGATGTCATTTTAAAAATTGCAATATTCATGAATTGATGTAGAATAACATCCAATAAGTCATTTATAAGGACAAATCTCATTTATTGATATTCAAAATTCTATCTCAATTATATATGTAAAAAAAGAAAGAAAAATGTATCTTTAAATTCTATTTTAAACAAAATTAAACATACAATTCAACCTCAATACCCAGAAACGGGGAAAGAATTATGAAGAGCCATAACTTTTATCAAATTAATAGAGAAAAAAATCAATATAAACTAGATGGATCAAAGCAACATGAATGGCCCCGTCTCAAAAAAGTTTTGATATCTACAATTTCAATAACACATGTGGATACAAAGATTATGGTAGTCTCACATATAAAAAATCTGCTCAAAATCTGGAGGCGTATAGAAAAATGTCCATATAACTGATTTTCAACAATTTTCAAAGTTGTAAACACTTAATTTTGGCAAAAATTAGCAGAGCAAAACTTGATCTGTAACTCATCAAGGTTAGCTCACATACCAAAAATCAGCCCAATATCTGAAATCGTTTAGAAAAAAGGTCTGTATAACTGTGATTTTCAACAATTTTCAAAAGTCTATAGCCCTAGGCCTTTATTTCGACAAAAAAGGGCAGAGCAGAACAAAACTTATTCTTATTCTGTAACTTATCTTGGTTAACTCAAATATCAAAAATAAGCCCAATATCTGAAGGGGTTTAGAAAAAAAATCTGTATAATGGTTTGTTGCGGAATGACAGAATGACAGAATTTTGGAATTACGGAAATTTGGACAAGGGTAAAACTATATGGCACTGACAACTTTATTGCGGGGCCATAAAAATTGTGAAAGGTTACAAAAGGCAAACTTGATAAATATTAAACTACCATACTATAAATAACAAACAAGATCATATATTGTAGGTCACAATGACTTATTGTTGATCAACCCTAACTGTTGTATCATACAAAAACAGCGTCATCAAAGATACAAGGCTTATCATTTTACAAGCCAGATGAAATGTGTGTCCGGCATAAAAAATTTCAATACTGGTATCTAGGATTAGTTTATTTATGCTGAGTTCATACTTAATTCAAATTCAATTCGCATTAACAAATTCGAATTATTTTAATTCAAATTCGAAATGTTTTACATCCTAACGTCAATTCTAATTCGAATTGCAATGCATGTCAAATTCACTCAACTGTCCAAACAACGTTAACTTAAAGTTTGTATTAACAAAAGCGTATTTCTTCTGCGAATTGGATGATTTGAATTAGCCAATTTCGAATCAATTCAAATTAAAAAAAAAGAGTGTATGAACATGATTTACGATTTCGATACAAGTTCAATTCAAATTAAATGTATGTGTGAACGAGGCATTAGTCAATACAAGTAAATTAATCAAAATCCCTCAAGAGTGAGATATAGGTCATCATTGTTATAGTGACCAAACTGTAACTGATGTATATATAGATTCTACCACTGCATCGAGTGTAATACGATATTAATCCACTCGAGACAGTTAAATTTTCAAATTTAAAATGGGAGGCTTGTCCGAGCGATTTGATTATTTAAAATCTAACTGTTGAGAGTTGAATAAATATCGTTTTACACAAGATTTGGTAATCAGTTTCTCTAATGATTTTCTAACATAATGCAGGCAAACTTATTCCTTCTTTTTGAATGATCTGCCAAAGGTGTGTTCTCTATATGTGACGTCATCAGCCGAGGTCGCCTTTTTTCATGCCGTCATAATAGGAAATTCAGAGGAAAGCAAGAAAATTCCACGTCATAATTGGATTTTAACCAAAAAAGAACCAAGATCACACATACCACATGTTGATTAAAATTTGTTTATACAATGGGTGCAGAAAAGGACAAATTGACGAAGAATTAGAGAAAAATGGGTATCTAAGTTTTAATTTTCCCCTTTGGTCACTATAACAATGATGACCTATATCTCACTCTTGAGGGATTTTGATTAATTTACTTGTATTGACTAATGCCTTGTTCACACATACATTTAATTTAAATTAAACTTGTATCAAAATCGTAAATCATGTTCATACACTCTTTTTTTTTAATTTGAATTGATTCGAATTGGCTAATTCAAATCATCACCTTTCGCAGTAGAAATGCCTCTGCTTGAAAGAGTTTATCATCCTACGATAAAAATCAAATACTGATTGATGATTGTTTTTACAGGTTGATCCCCATATTAGTAAAACTTTTGACAGATTAAGGCTAAAAATGTAGAGTGAAATGTACTCTTAAAGAGCATTGGTTTTGGAACCAAAACTTTATATGTAATGTGTTTTTCATAACTCTTAGTTTAATCATATATAAATATTTCTCTTATTCTTTGTCAATTTATCCTTTTCTGCACCCATTGTATAAAAAAAAAATAATCAACGTGTGGTTCGTTTGATCTCAGTACTTCATTTGTTAAAATCCAATTATGACGTGGAATTTTCTTGCTTTCCTCTGAATTTCCTATTGTGACGGCATGAAAAAAGACGACCATGTCTGATGACGTCACATATAAAGAACACATCTTTTGGAAGATCATTCAAAAAGAGGGATAAGTTTGCCTGCATAATGTTAGAAAATCGGTCACGCCTCGCGTTTTAAATTTGAAAATTTAACTTTTTCGAGTGGATAAATATCGTATTACACTCGATGCAGTGGTAGAATCTATATATATTATACATAATGTTTATTTCTGTTATGTATTAAAGATGTCTTATTTTATAATGTACCAATTTTTAACTCTGAAAATGTTTATTCATTATAAATGAATATTTTTTCTTGTCTGTATATACTCATTGCATATGTTAGATGCATTTGTGAATGACCAGTCTGCAAGTGCTCCTGTTGAAAAGGGGTAGATTCTAAAAAAAAATATAATGTGTAATTCAGATCTCACACAGGGTAAATACTGTGAAATCCTCTCAGTCAAAAGGCATATAAGCCCTTAGCAAGGAATGTCACAGTATATACCCTGTCTGAGACCTGAATTACACATATATTACAGATTACCCCTGTCTACAGTTTTTTTTTAGTGCAGGTGATTGTTTTAAAACATTCACAATGCAGCATGTATATTCATTACATGATTATTGTTTCTTAATAATTTGAGTAATCCAATTAAATGCACCTTTTTTATCCTGACAATTTTTTTTGTTCGTCAAGAAAATGCTTTTGTGTTTGTTTGTGTGTCAGGCTTTGTTTTTTACAACACATATATATCATTATATAGAAATTACTCCATCAAATGACGAAAAGATCAAATATTCTTATTTTCAATAGAATAACAGCCATGTACTTTATTATTTTAAGTAAAATATATTTATTAAGCAATAAGTGAGAAAATGTGTATTTTAAGGTTTTTCTTATTGCATAATCCCAGGTGTGTTATAAAAACCTTTAAACATGTATCTATGACATCAATATATATTTTATCATTATAACAAATACGAAAAATTTTGAATTTTCTAAATTGACCACTGCATGTATATCTTTTTTTTCCCACACAAACACAAATACACATACTTTTGAAGTATACTTCATACCTGTCAACCTGTGACGATGAAAATGCAGGTCATGACCTGCATTGAAGAATGAAATCTCAGGTCAAAATGAGTATAAACTTTTTGAGCTGAATTTCAGTAATTAGGGGACAGACATTTTTTTATAATCTAAATAAAAGTTTTGCAAAACATGTTCACTTTATTAATCATTATTTCATTGCACTTTGAAAAGCTTTTGATAACTTTGTGACACTTTCTCCTCTTTGGTTAATGTTATTGTTGACATTTCTATATTGTTCTATATGTATAACTAATCAATATAGACAAAAAAAGAAAAAAGTTTTTGCTGCCTTCATAGACTTAAAAAAGGCATTTAAAACTGTATGGCGACTAGGTTTATTTTCTAAACTCATAAAACATAATATCCCCCAAAAATGTTTAATGTTATTTATTCAATGTATACTGATACAGTAAGTAGAATAAGTCCCCTTCTTTAACTATTTTATAAATGAACTAGTAGGTAATCTTGATAACAAACATACGGATCCAGTTGCCATTGGGGATACCTCTTTGAACATTCTTTTATATGCAGATGATATTGTTTTACTATCTGAAAGCAAAGAGGGTCTTTGTTCAACAAGGAAACTACAAGTTAATACTGATAAATCAAAAATTATGATATTTAATTCTAATGGCAAGACATTATTTAACCATTTTACCTATGATAATGCATATCTTGAAACTGTAATAAATTATTGTTACTTGGGTATTGTTTTAAAGTATAATTTGGCAATTTTTGACTTGCTGTGAATACTCTAATGGAAAAAGCCAGGAAGGCATATTATAAGATAAAGAAAACTATAGGTCTCAACAACCCATGTAGAATTCTTGAAAAATTGTTTGATTGTTTAGTTACTCCCATTCTAACATATTGTAGTGAAATTTGGGGGGTGGATTAACATTTTAAAGACTCTGATCCATTTGAAAAACTTCATGTTAAATTTATCATAGACATATTAGGGGTTCACTGTAAGGCATCTAATGATGGATGTCGAGCCAAACTTAATAGAATTTCCTTGAAAAATAAAATATTATATTCAATATTCAACTACCTGAACCATATAGTTTCTTCGAAAAATTCTTTGATATATGATATATTCACTAAATCTGTAGATTCAAACCCTTGGGTCATAAAGGTCAAGAGTCTTTTGAATGAACTTGGAATGTCTTATATCATCAATAACTTTAATTATGTTAAAGGCAATTTAAATTCTATTAAACAAAGAATTAATGACCAATGTTTGCAAGTTCAAAATGCAAATATATTAGAATCCAAAAAGTTATACTTTTTCAAGAGTGTCTACATAATGGGCAGAAGACCACCCTATGTTGATATATTGAAAAACAAAAGAGACAAAGCCGCAATATGTAAGATCCGTATAAGCGCCCATATACTGATGATTGAAAGAGGGAGACATCTAAATATTCCCAGAAATGAGAGATACTGCTATGTATGTAATTCTAGTCAAATTGAAAATGAAAAACATTTTCTTTTACATTGTGAAAAATACTCAACTAAAAGGGACATATTTTACCATAAAGTTTCAAATATAATCTTTGATCCGTCAAAATTTCAAAAACATGAAAATAATATAATCTTTTTATTAAATAATAATTCATACACAATCCTAAAATTGACTTCCTCTTTCATCTCAGACAGTTTGAACCTGCATAAAGCAGAACAAACTCTATAAAATTGTCAATATGTCTAATTCATAATCATTGTTTATAATATTACATATTAATATAGTTATTATTTCAATACTTATTTTGTTTGACCAACTATGTAATTGATATACCATGATTGTTGGTGAGTTTGTGCAAATAGAATATTTGTATTTGTATTTGTATTAATAGTAATTCTTTAAAAGTCCTGAAAGTGACTAGTTTTTATATATATATAAATGTCTGGTGTATAGAAACGAGATTTTGGCTTCTTAATTATAACATAATTAAATACTAGTAACTGTATGCTGTATTCATTGTTGTAATGCACTGTAATATGGGCCTTTGCCAATTATTGTAATTGTGTGTGTGCCAATAAAATATTTGTATTTGTATTTGTATAGTATTTCATCCTCAAGTTGTGACTGGCTTTTTTTTCTTATATTTAGATAGTTGTGACTGGCTATTCAGTCATTGCTCAACAGCTGTTCCATTTCATGTTTGTAATTAGAGTATAGTAAAATAAAGTTAAACAGTAAAAGGAAGTATAGATAAAAAAAAATCAACTTTTGTTTTATAATTGTAAGAAGGCATGAATTAAATGAAAAGTTATATTTCAATATGTATTGAAATTCTATTTGTAGTAGATTGATCTTTTTTACCCCAAAAAACGTAAATATAAGGAACAATTTTGAATGGTGACAAAAAAGGGGAAGTAACTCAGTTGAAAAATGTTTGTAAAACGTGACAACAGTAATTTTTTTTTATGTCCATAGCTAAGGTAATTGGTGTTAATTAACAGTGTGTGTTGACACCAAAGCTGTCAAGTGAAGCCATGCACTTGATGGGTCACTTAATTTGACAGTTTACATAGCTAGATAAACTTTCTGTTCATGGAAGAATTACGAATTTGTCGGTATTTCAAAGAAAAATCACTTATGAAAACATTCTCTAGGCTTAGAAATCCAGGTGAAAACGGGTCATTTTCAGAATTCCCGGGTTATTCAGTGACCTGGCGGGTGTCCCGGGTGATCCCTCAGAATTGTGAAAATTTGGGTCACACCCGCAAAATACGGGTCAGTTGACAGGTATGATACTTGAAGATCTTAATCATTAGTCATTTCAAACATTAATTTCTTTAAAAAAAATATCTTGTTTGTGAATTACCGCTTATACAGCATTCATCAAATAAGAAATTCTTTAACTGAAGATTTGTATTAAATATATTGATTAAAGTCAATTAAATCACACCAAAAAGCTTACTTTCTTAAGCTTTGACCTACTTTTTTATAACTAAAATCATACTCATGTTTATCAAAGAATTGTTTATACTCAGAATTTATGTACATTTGATGTTATCAGTTATGTAGCTAGATGGATAACTGCTTTATAGATATTAACTACAAAATTTGTATTTGTATTTCATCATGGTTCTTCAAATAATTCATTGCCTCTCATAATCATTAGACACAAATTTCATAAAACCTATATATATATTAGTGTTGTTTTTATATGATTATCATTGTAATTTTCCTTAATAAAATTTTAGATTTTTTTCTGTCTTATTAGTTTATAGATACATTAAATCACTAGAGAATTAAATGAGATGGAGATCAAGAAATATGACTGACAAGGTGTATTATATTATAAGATCATATATTATAAGATCAAATATTATAAGATTCCACCAAGTTATACCATGTATACATAAAATAATGTCTGTAAAAAGTCAGGGAAATGACAGTTGTTATCCATTCGTTTGATGTCTTTGAGCTTTTGATTTTGTCATTTGATAAAGGGTTTTCCTTTTTGAATTTTCCTTCGTGTTCAGTATTTTTTTTATTTACCTTTTTTTGCCATACAGCATGTACAGAAGTCAGTTGACAAAAGTGAATGAGAGAATAAGAAAAGAGAAGACAGTTGTTTACATCATGCAATAACTATGCCCACCCCAACAGACAAATGCTATGTAACTGTTCAGGGGAAGCAGGTCAAAAGTGTATTTTAAGTCATTAAATGGAATCTAAAAAAGACATCTCACAGCTCTACATGGTTATAGATTAAGACTGTCATTTTGTCATATTTTGAAATGTTATGGCCTTTTATAGCTGACATTACTGTAAAGTTTTTGCTGATTTTTGAAGACCATAAAGTAATCTATTGAAAAACCTGCCTTTTGAACTTTGGTCTATAGTTGCCTCATTGTCAATCATACCACATCTCTTCATTTCATATTGTATAAATCAAACTAGAAATATGTAAAATGCTATAATATCTACATAGAACAGAATATTCTATGCAAAATCTCCTTGGGTACCAGATAATGTTACAACAAGTCCTTTTACACTTAAAGGTGTACTTACAGTTTTGTGATGACCCTCTGATCTTTAATGACTTGAGGAATTCTGGTGTGTTAGGTACAAACTGAGCAGGGGAAGACTGAAACTGAAAATAAAATAAGCCAAATTGTATTTTATGTTATTACATTGGTTGCAATGAATTACATTGATTTCCCAGTTAAATAAAAACCGATAATTTCACATGTGAAATAAACGTGGTTATTTCACTCTCTGACGTCATACAACAAAAGGCGTTGTCAAGACGTCAATAACGACGGATCAAAACAAAATCTCAATGCGTAGGAATAACATATAGTTCCTTACATTTTCTTCATTAATCACATAAAAAAAAGCCATTTGCCAATGTAATAAAAAGAATAACTAATTGCCGTATTTGAATATCAAAAATAAGACAACTTGTGACCGAACGCCGCTGTGGATTAAACGCAGCACTCGGTTAATCCATGCGTCATTTGGTCACGCGTTGTCTTATTTTTTATATTCAAATACGGCGATTAGTTATACTATTATTACCTGTCCTTCAGTGGTCAATAAGTTCATATAATTGGTAAATGGTAAATATGTTTGTAAGTGGTTACTGTGGCCTTTTTGTCTCCCTCACCATGGAGTTATAAGTGATTCTTTAAAACATAAAGCTTTAACCCAATCTTAATGTTATCTGCACAGATATAATGATCATAATATTAAAAGTAACTGTATCAAAAGTATGTCATCTGCAGTCTGATTGATAGGAAAATCATAGGACAGAAGGAGTTAATTAGGGACATGTACTAGCATCATTTTGTTAATGGGTTAGTCATGACAGTGTTTCTCGTTCCTTGTTTTTATATAGATTACACCATTGGTTGTCTAGTTTAATTTCTTGACACTAGTCCCAATTATAGCTTTCTGTTCCTTGTAAGCCAAGGCTTCATGTCAAAAACCATACTTTGACATTATATAAAGGTTTACTTTTTTTATTATTGTGTCTTGGATGGAGAGATGTCTCATTGGCACTGCTACCACATCTTCTTATATCTATTCAATATAAACACTCTATGTTGACAAATGAACTATGGAAATAAGGTTAAGATTAGATGAACATTGTAAGAGGGAAATGTACAACTTTCTATCATTCTATACGTTTTTAACAGTTGACCTATTCTATATAACTTCATGGTTGACTTATTGCTTAAAGACTGAGAAATTGAACTAATTTTTTTCTTAAATATTTGACCAACGAACCATTCAATCTACGTCACAATAGCATCAGAGAAACAGATCTCATAGTAAACTAGAGGATTCAAATCGCGTGAATCATTCATCTTGTAAAAATATGCCATACTGATATTTTTATTGCACATGCTGAAATATATTTCTTATAATTGAGTTTATGTTGAAAATCTTTAATATGAAGGTTTAATACAAGAATCTCATAAACTTGACATAATCAATGCTATATGAAAATGAAGTCACGGTCTGATGAATCACGCCAGAAAGACAATGTACTCATACAACAAATAAAGTGGTTGTTTAGCAAACAGATGAAATCCCAAAATATTACTATTGACCAATGAACCACTAAAATAAGGTTCATATGAACCCTGTCAGTGAGACAAGTACACCTTACAATCATTCCATTCACCAAATATAATTTACCTAGTGCTTATAATATCTGAGAAATAGACCAAACCACAAAATCTATACAGTGTTCAAAGAAACCATGAAATTGATCCTATAACTTCTAAAAACTGTTTTTTTCAAGCTGTCACATAACCATAAAAATGAGGTCAAGTACAATTGATAATGACTATGATGACAGATGGAAACTTTGTACCAAAAGGTATCAGTATACAAGGTATGAAGCATCCAGATATTCTTCCTTCTAAAATATAAAGCATCATACAAATAATTTACATGGTTGCTGTATTTCCTATGTCTTTTGCCGAGACAATAAACATCAGGACAATATTTACATAAAAGCCCATTAATTTTGTATACACCTTATATTCCTGATCATTTGCTGTTGAAAGATTCTGTATAATTATAAATGTTATCAAAAAGATAGATTATAAATAAATGGAATGATTGCCAATGTGACAACTATACGCAAGAGACCAAATGACAGAGAAATAACAACTATAGGTCACCATACAGCGTTCAACAAAAACTCTTACATTAATTAAGTTGTGGTGATTTTGTAGTATAAATGAGTCAACAGATTACAGTATTGTTCTGTAAATACTAACAGACAATTTCCTGGATAATGATTGGATATTAAAGCCTTACCTGGAACATTATTGATGATGATGGTTGACTTTTTAATCTTGGTTTGTCATCGTTCAAATCTATGTAGAAACTTTCATCTTCTGTCATTGTTTCAGTTTCTGTAAAACAAATTGTACTTTAGTAATTATTTCCTAAATTCATGCCTTCATCTTAGCACTTTGACCACTACTAATACCTTAATTTTAATGTATTACACTATCAAGTATAAAAATAAAACAACAGAAATTGTACTAGCCAATACACAGTTACTTTTCTAAAAGTATCACACTGCAAGGTATTATTTTACTTAGTTCATACATACTTTTGAATTTTAGGAAAACACTAGCTACAAATTTTCATTTATTTTATAGAATCATTACCACACATTTCACAGAACTTGATGCAATTTGCCCAGGGGTGTTATTTCTTAATTCAGGAAAACATATTTAATTCAACATTTCATTTCACATTGTGATTGGAAGGTAATAAACTTCTAATGTTGACATTGAAGGCTTGTCTAGCAAATTATATATTGTATCACAATTTGAATTTTTAATTGAAATACCTTGGTGGCTATGGAAAAATCGTTCATAAGCTCTTAAATTCCTGGCAATATCAGGTCAGTTGACAGACCATATGAGTATCACAGAAAAAAAGTTTTATTAATATCTTGGCACATCAAAAAGGGGATTGTTATGCCCTTTACCAACAGACGTCAAAAGGTCATTTTCAGATACTGTTAGCGTCAAACTGGTTTAAATTTTACCTTGATTGGTCAACTGTCCTTATCATATTTTGTCAGAGGTCTCAAACAATTATAGCTACTGTCATTTTGGGGAAAAATTTAATGATTTGTCAAAATCAGTAACTTTTTTATCATCTAAAAGAAAGTGTTCATTTTATCATCATGTACCGAAAATTACTGTTAATGTCATTTGGTAATCTTGAAGGTATCCCTATTACCACCCTCTAAAAAGATTGATGTGTATACCTACCTTGATTGTCTTTCCTTCTGACTGCACCACTTGTTACACTCCCTCTCATTGTATAACTCTCTAGTTTCTCTCTGTCAGGGCTAGGATACCAGGACAGAAGGGGGAGGGGTTTATGTGTATATTTACCTTGATTGTCTTTCCTTCTGACTGCACCACTTGTTACACTCCCTTTCATTGTATAATCCCTAGTGTATGCCAGTCAGTGGAAAGGATACCAGGACAGAAGGGGGAGGGGTTAATGTGTATATTTACCTTGATTGTCTTTCCTTCTGACTGCACCACTTGTTACACTCCCTTTCATTGTATAATCCCTAGTGTATGCCAGTCAGTGGAAAGGATACCAGGACAGAAGGGGGAGGGGTTTATGTGTATATTTACCTTGATTGTCTTTCCTTCTGACTGCACCACTTGTTACACTCCCTTTCATTGTATAATCCCTAGTGTATCCCAGTTAGTGGTAGGATACCAGGACAGAAGGGGGAGGGGTTAATGTGTATATTTACCTTGATTGTCTTTCCTTCTGACTGCACCACTTGTTACACTCCCTTTCATTGTATAACTCTCCTGTGTCTCCCAGTCAGGGGGGGGGGGATACCAGGACAGAAGGGGGAGGGGTTTATGTGTATATTTACCTTGATTGTCTTTTCTTCTGACTGCACCACTTGTTACACTCCCTTTCATTGTATAACTCTCCTGTGTCTCCCAGTCTGGGGTAGGATACCAGGACAGAAGGGGGAGGGGTTTATGTGTATATTTACCTTGATTTTCTTTCCTTCTGACTGCACCACTTGTTACACTCCCTTTCATTGTATAACTCTCCTGTGTCTCCCAGTCTGGGGTAGGATACCAGGACAGAAGGGGGAGGGGTTTATGTGTATATTTACCTTGATTTTCTTTCCTTCTGACTGCACCACTTGTTACACTCCCTTTCATTGTATAACTCTCCTGTGTCTCCCAGTTAGGGGGGGATACCAGGACACAAGGGGGAGGGGTTTATGTGTATATTTACCTTGATTGTCTTTCCTTCTGACTGCACCACTTGTTACACTCCCTTTCATTGTATAACTCTCCTGTGTCTCCCAGTCTGGGGTAGGATACCAGGACAGAAGGGGGAGGGGTTTATGTGTATATTTACCTTGATTTTCTTTCCTTCTGACTGCACCACTTGTTACACTCCCTTTCATTGTATAACTCTCCTGTGTCTCCCAGTTAGGGGGGGATACCAGGACACAAGGGGGAGGGGTTTATGTGTATATTTACCTTGATTGTCTTTCCTTCTGACTGCACCACTTGTTACACTCCCTTTCATTGTATAACTCTCCAGTGTCTCCTAGTCTGGGGTAGGATACCAGAACATATGGGGGAGAGGTTTATGTGTATACTCACCTTGATTGTCTCTCCTTCTGACTGCACCACTTGTTACACTCCCTTTCATTGTATAACTCTCCAGTGTCTCCTAGTCTGGGGTAGGATACCAGAACATATGGGGGAGAGGTTTATGTGTATACTCACCTTGATTGTCTTTCCTTCTGACTGCACCACTTGTTACACTCCCTCTCATTGTATAACTCTCCAGTGTCTCCTAGTCTGGGGTAGGATACCAGGACAGAAGGGGGAGGGGTTTATGTGTATACTCACCTTGATTGTCTTTCCTTCTGACTGCACCACTTGTTACACTCCCTTTCATTGTATAACTCTCCTGTGTCTCCCAGTCTGGGGTAGGATACCAGGACAGAAGGGGGAGGGGTTTATGTGTATACTCACCTTGATTTTCTTTCCTTCTGACTGCACCACTTGTTACACTCCCTCTCATTGTATAACTCTCCAGTGTCTCCTAGTCTGGGGTAGGATACCAGGACACAAGGGGGAGGGGTTTATGTGTATATTTACCTTGATTGTCTCTCCTTCTGACTGCACCACTTGTTACAAGCCCTTTCATTGTATAACTCTCCAGTGTCTCCTAGTCTGGGGTAGGATACCAGGACAGAAGGGGGAGGGGTTTATGTGTATATTTACCTTGATTGTCTCTTCTTCTGACTGCACCACTTGTTACACTCCCTCTCATTGTATAACTCTCCTGTGTCTCCCAGTCTGGGGTAGGATACCAGAACATATGGGGGAGAGGTTTATGTGTATATTTACCTTGATTGTCTTTCCTTCTGACTGCACCACTTGTTACAAGCCCTTTCATTGTATAACTCTCCTGTGTCTCCCAGTCTGGGGGGGATACCAGAACATATGGGGGAGAGGTTTATGTGTATACTCACCTTGATTGTCTTTCCTTCTGACTGCACCACTTGTTACAAGCCCTTTCATTGTATAACTCTCTAGTGTCTCCCAGTCTGGGGTAGGATACCAGAACATATGGGGGAGAGGTTTATGTGTATACTCACCTTGATTGTCTTTCCTTCTGACTGCACCACTTGTTACAAGCCCTTTCATTGTATAACTCTCCTGTGTCTCCCAGTCTGGGGCTAGGATACCAGGACAGAAGGGGGAGGGGTTTATGTGTATATTTACCTTCATTGTCTCTCCTTCTGACTGCACCACTTGTTACACTCCCTCTCATTGTATAACTCTCCTGTGTCTCCTAGTCAGGGGGGGATACCAGGACAGAAGGGGGAGGGGTTTATGTGTATATTTACCTTGATTGTCTCTCCTTCTGACTGCACCACTTGTTACACTCCCTCTCATTGTATAACTCTCCTGTGTCTCCCAGTCTGGGGCTAGGATACTAGGACACAAGGGGGAGGGGTTTATGTGTATATTTACCTTGATTGTCTTTCCTTCTGACTGCACCACTTGTTACACTCCCTTTCATTGTATAACTCTCCTGTGTCTCCCAGTCTGGGGTAGGATACCAGGACAGAAGGGGAAGGGGTTAATGTGTATACTCACCTTGATTGTCTTTCCTTCTGACTGCACCACTTGTTACAAGCCCTTTCATTGTATAACTCTCCTGTGTCTCCCAGTCTGGGGGGGATACCAGAACATATGGGGGAGGGGTTTATGTGTATACTCACCTTCATTGTCTTTCCTTCTGACTGCACCACTTGTTACAAGCCCTTTCATTGTATAACTCTCTAGTGTCTCCCAGTCTGGGGGGGATACCAGAACATATGGGGGAGAGGTTTATGTGTATACTCACCTTCATTGTCTTTCCTTCTGACTGCACCACTTGTTACAAGCCCTTTCATTGTATAACTCTCCTGTGTCTCCTAGTCAGGGCAAGGATACCAGGACAGAAGAGGGAGGGGTTTATGTGTATACTCACCTTGATTGTCTCTCCTTCTGACTGCACCACTTGTTACACTCCCTCTCATTGTATAACTCTCTAGTGTCTCCCAGTCTGGGGCTAGGATACCAGGACAGAAGGGGGAGGGGTTTATGTGTATACTCACCTTGATTGTCTCTCCTTCTGACTGCACCTCTTGTTACATTCCCTTTCATGTATTACTCTCTAGTGTATCCCAGTCAGTGGCAAGGATACCAGGACACAAGGGGGAGGGGTTTATGTGTATACTCACCTTGATTGTCTCTCCTTCTGACTGCACCACTTGTTACAAGCCCTTTCATTGTATAACTCTCTAGTGTCTCCCAGTCTGGGGCTAGGATACCAGGACAGAAGGGGGAGGGGTTTATGTGTATATTTACCTTGATTGTCTCTCCTTCTGACTGCACCACTTGTTACACTCCCTCTCATTGTATAACTCTCTAGTGTCTCCCAGTCTGGGGGGGATACCAGAACATATGGGGGAGAGGTTTATGTGTATATTTACCTTGATTGTCTTTCCTTCTGACTGCACCACTTGTTACACTCCCTTTCATTGTATAACTCTCTAGTGTCTCCCAGTCTGGGGGGGATACAGAACATATGGGGGAGAGGTTTATGTGTATATTTACCTTGATTGTCTTTCCTTCTGACTGCACCACTTGTTACACTCCCTTTCATTGTATAACTCTCCTGTGTCTCCCAGTCTGGGGCTAGGATACCAGGACAGAAGGGGGAGGGGTTTATGTGTATATTTACCTTGATTGTCTCTCCTTCTGACTGCACCACTTGTTACACTCCCTCTCATTGTATAACTCTCTAGTGTCTCCCAGTCAGGGGGGGATACCAGGACAGAAGGGGGAGGGGTTTATGTGTATATTTACCTTGATTGTCTTTCCTTCTGACTGCACCACTTGTTACAAGCCCTTTCATTGTATAACTCTCAAGTTTCTATCAGTCAGGGCTAGAATACCAGGACAGATGGGGAAGGGGTTAATGTGTATACTTACCTTCATTGTCTTTCCTTCTGACTGCACCACTTGTTACACTCCCTTTCATTGTATAACTCTCTAGTGTCTCCCAGTCTGGGGGGGATACAGAACATATGGGGGAGAGGTTTATGTGTATATTTACCTTGATTGTCTTTCCTTCTGACTGCACCACTTGTTACACTCCCTTTCATTGTATAACTCTCCTGTGTCTCCCAGTCTGGGGCTAGGATACCAGGACAGAAGGGGGAGGGGTTTATGTGTATATTTACCTTGATTGTCTCTCCTTCTGACTGCACCACTTGTTACACTCCCTCTCATTGTATAACTCTCTAGTGTCTTCCAGTCAGGGGGGGATACCAGGACAGAAGGGGGAGGGGTTTATGTGTATATTTACCTTGATTGTCTTTCCTTCTGACTGCACCACTTGTTACAAGCCCTTTCATTGTATAACTCTCAAGTTTCTATCAGTCAGGGCTAGAATACCAGGACAGATGGGGAAGGGGTTAATGTGTATACTTACCTTCATTGTCTCTCCTTCTGACTGCACCACTTGTTACACTCCCTCTCATTGTATAACTCTCTAGTGTCTCCCAGTCAGGGGGGATACCAGGACAGAAGGGGGAGGGGTTTATGTGTATATTTACCTTGATTGTCTTTCCTTCTGACTGCACCACTTGTTACAAGCCCTTTCATTGTATAACTCTCAAGTTTCTATCAGTCAGGGCTAGAATACCAGGACAGATGGGGAAGGGGTTAATGTGTATACTTACCTTCATTGTCTCTCCTTCTGACCAGGGATGGGGTAATTGAAAATGTAATGGTAATTAAGTGTAATGCATTACAATTTTCCATGTAATTGAATGTAATGTGTAATTGAGCATTTTTTTAATTACATGTAATGGTAATTTAATTAATTACATTGAAAAAAAGCATGTAATGCTCAATTACTTTTGAATTACATTTCAATTACATATACTTTTATGGTGTTAAAGATAAGGATTTGTGTTTTATAATATAAATTGTAAAATAATACTTTTTTTTCAAATATTGATATCACATACTTTTTCAATATATGAAGTCTATAATTTATACTGAAATCACAATGTATATTAATATTTATTTGACCTACAGATGGGTTTTTTAATAATTATTATTTAATTTTAAATTTAAAACTAGAGGCTCCAAAGAGCCTGTGTCGCTCACCTTGGTCTATGAATATTAAACAAAGGAAGCAGATGGATTCATGACAAAATTGTGTTTTGGTGATGGTGATGTGTTTGTAAATCTTACTTTACTAGTCTTGCTGCTTACATTAACTCTATCTATAATGAACTTGGCCCAGTAGTTTCAGTGGAAAATGTTAATACAAATTTACAAATTTTATGAAAATTGTTAAAAATTGACTATAAAGGACAATAACTCCTTAGGGGGTCAATTGACCATTTCGGTCATGTTGACTTATTTGTAAATCTTACTTTGCTGAACATAATTGCTGTTTACAGTTTATCTCTATCTATAATAAAATTTAAGATAATAACCAAAAACAGCAAAATTTCCTTAAAATTACCGATTCAGGGGCAGCAACCCAACAATGGATTGTCAGATTCATCTGAAAATTATAGGGCAGATAGATCTTGATCTGATTAATAAATTAACCCCATGTTGGATTTGCTCTAAATGCTTTGGTTTTTGAGTTATAAGTCAAAAACTGCATTTAACCCCTATGTTCTATTTTTAGCTGTGGCAGCCATCTTGATTTGATAGTCTGGTCACCGGACACATTTTTAAAACTAGATACCCCAAAGATGATTATTGCCAAGTCTGGATTAATTTGGCCCAGTAGTTTCAGAGGAGAAGATTTTTGTAAAAGATAACTAAGATTTACGAAAAATGGTTAAAAATTGACTATAAAGGGCAATAACTCCTAAACGGGTCAACTGACCATTTCGGTCATGTTGACTTATTTGTAAATCCTACTTTGCTAAACATTATTGCTGTTCACAGTTTATCTCTATCTATAATAATATTCAAGATAATAACCAAAAACTGCAAAATTTCCACAAAATTACCAATTCAGGGGCAGCAACCCAACAATGGGTTGACCGATTCATCTGAAAATTTCAGGGCAGATAGATTTTGACCTGATAAACATTTTTACCCCATGTCAGATTTCCTCTAAATGCTTTGGTTTTTGAGTTATAAGCCAAAAACTGCATTTTACCCCTATGTTCTATTTTTAGCCGTGGCAGCCATCTTGATTGGTTGACCGGGTCACGCCACACATTTTTAAAACTAGATACCCTAATGATGATTGTGGCCAAGTCTGGATTAATTTGGCCCAGTAGTTTCAGAGGAGAAGATTTTTGTAAAAGATAACTAAGATTTACGAAAAATGGTTAAAAATTGACTATAAAGGGCAATAACTCCTAAACGGGTCAACTGACCATTTTGGTCATGTTGACTTATTTGTAAATCCTACTTTGCTAAACATTATTGCTGTTTACAGTTTATCTCTATCTATAATAATATTCAAGATAATAACCAAAAACTGCAAAATTTCCACAAAATTACCAATTCAGGGGCAGCAACCCAACAATGGGTTGACCGATTCATCTGAAAATTTCAGGGCAGATAGATCTTGACCTGATAAACATTTTTACCCCATGTCAGATTTCCTCTAAATGCTTTGGTTTTTGAGTTATAAGCCAAAAACTGCATTTTACCCCTATGTTCTATTTTTAGCCGTGGCGGCCATCTTGGTTGATTGACCGGGTCACGCCACACATTTTTTAAACTAGATACCCCAATGATGATTGTGGCCAAGTTTGGTTCAATTTGGCCCAGTAGTTTCAGAGGAGAAGATTTTTGTAAAAGTTAACGACGACGGACGACAGACGACGGACGACGGACGACGGACGCCGGACGCCGGACGCAAAGTGATGGGAAAAGCTCACTTGGCCCTTCGGGCCAGGTGAGCTAAAAATGTGAGAATCATATATTAGTGTTCAGTTTTTAAGAAGGATCTTTTAACTAATTAGATTGATAAGTAATTAATCACCTTGTTAAACAAAAAACCCCAAAAAGTGTCAGTGTGAAAAATCTTTGTAAGACAGTTCATTTAGAATTTAAAATCACTGCACACAATCATTTTGTCAAATAAGTATACACAAAAGGATGTAAGAAATAAAAATTAACAGCTGTAAAAACAAACAGCAATTAATCAGATTAAAATGTCCAGGGGCAATGCCACAATTACATGTATTTTTATCTAATTAGCAAAATATTGCTAATATTTAGACATTATACATACATTATTTGTATTAAAAATTATTTTCAATATTGTGACAAACACACTTTTTGATATTTTTTAATGTAAAAAAAATTATTTATGATTTATTTATAATATGTTTAATTTAAATGACTTAATTTTTGAGATGTCAAAATACCCCTTGATGTATTGGCAGGAGTTCCCCCTCCTTTCAATATGATGATCTTCTGATCACAGAACTTCCATGTTCTGATCAAGCATTATCTGCCACATTAACTCCTGTCGAAAAGCTATTTAGATTTGATGTCAAAGTGTTCAGACCAGAGAGATTCAGACTAAATGACAAAACATTAAATTAGCTAATGATTATCAAATGCAATGTTTAAACTATGCTTACATGAATATTTTATACATGCATTATTTATACATGTATAATATTGTTAAAAAATACCATGACGAAATGTAATGTGTAATTTAATTAATTACTTTAGTAAAGTAATTGTAATTTAATTAATTACATTTCAAAAACAGTGTAATGTGTAATTGATGTAATAGGTCATTTTTGCAATGTAATGTGTAATTTAATTAATTACATTCCAATGTAATTGACCCCAAGTCTGCTTCTGACTGCACCACTTGTTACACTCCCTCTCATTGTATAACTCTCTAGTGTCTCCCAGTCTGGGGGGGATACCAGAACATATGGGGGAGAGGTTTATGTGTATATTTACCTTGATTGTCTCTCCTTCTGACTGCACCACTTGTTACACTCCCTCTCATTGTATAACTCTCTAGTGTCTCCCAGTCTGGGGGGGATACCAGGACAGAAGGGGGAGGGGTTTATGTGTATACTCACCTTGATTGTCTTTCCTTCTGACTGCACCACTTGTTACACTCCCTCTCATTGTATAACTCTCCTGTGTCTCCCAGTCTGGGGGGGATACCAGGACACAAGGGGGAGGGGTTTATGTGTATATTTACCTTGATTGTCTCTCCTTCTGACTGCACCACTTGTTACACTCCCTCTCATTGTATAACTCTCTAGTGTCTCCCAGTCTGGGGGGGATACCAGAACATATGGGGGAGAGGTTTATGTGTATATTTACCTTGATTGTCTCTCCTTCTGACTGCACCACTTGTTACACTCCCTCTCATTGTATAACTCTCTAGTGTCTCCCAGTCTGGGGGGGATACCAGAACATATGGGGGAGAGGTTTATGTGTATATTTACCTTGATTGTCTCTCCTTCTGACTGCACCACTTGTTACACTCCCTCTCATTGTATAACTCTCTAGTGTCTCCCAGTCTGGGGGGGGATACCAGAACATATGGGGGAGAGGTTTATGTGTATACTCACCTTGATTGTCTTTCCTTCTGACTGCACCACTTGTTACACTCCCTTTCATTGTATAACTCTCTAGTGTCTCCCAGTCTGGGGGGGGGGGGATACCAGGACAGAAGGGGGAGGGGTTTATGTGTATACTCACCTTGATTGTCTTTCCTTCTGACTGCACCACTTGTTACACTCCCTTTCATTGTATAACTCTCCTGTGTCTCCCAGTCTGGGGGGGATACCAGGACAGAAGGGGGAGGGGTTTATGTGTATACTCACCTTGATTGTCTTTCCTTCTGACTGCACCACTTGTTACACTCCCTCTCATTGTATAACTCACTAGTTTCTCCAAGTCTGGGGGGATACCAGAACAGAAGGGGGAGGGGTTTATGTGTATACTCACCTTGATTGTCTCTCCTTCTGACTGCACCACTTGTTACACTCCCTTTCATTGTATAACTCACTAGTTTCTCCAAGTCTGGGGGGATACCAGGACAGAAGGGGGAGGGGTTTATGTGTATACTCACCTTCATTGTCTTTCCTTCTGACTGCACCACTTGTTACACTCCCTTTCATTGTATAACTCACTAGTTTCTCCAAGTCTGGGGGGATACCAGGACAGAAGGGGGAGGGGTTTATGTGTATACTCACCTTCATTGTCTTTCCTTCTGACTGCACCACTTGTTACACTCCCTCTCATTGTATAACTCTCTAGTGTCTCCCAGTCTGGGGGGGATACCAGAACATATGGGGGAGAGGTTTATGTGTATATTTACCTTGATTGTCTTTCCTTCTGACTGCACCACTTGTTACAAGCCCTTTCATTGTATAACTCTCCTGTGTCTCCCAGTCTGGGGTAGGATACCAGGACAGAAGGGGGAGGGGTTTATGTGTATACTCACCTTGATTTTCTTTCCTTCTGACTGCACCACTTGTTACAAGCCCTTTCATTGTATAACTCTCCTGTGTCTCCCAGTCTGGGGTAGGATACCAGGACACAAGGGGGAGGGGTTTATGTGTATACTCACCTTGATTGTCTTTCCTTTTGACTGCACCACTTGTTACACTCCCTTTCATTGTATAACTCACTAGTTTCTCCAAGTCTGGGGGGATACCAGGACAGAAGGGGGAGGGGTTTATGTGTATACTCACCTTCATTGTCTTTCCTTCTGACTGCACCACTTGTTACACTCCCTTTCATTGTATAACTCTCCTGTGTCTCCCAGTCAGGGGGGATACCAGGACACAAGGGGGAGGGGTTTATGTGTATACTCACCTTCATTGTCTTTCCTTCTGACTGCACCACTTGTTACACTCCCTTTCATTGTATAACTCTCCAGTGTCTCCTAGTCTGGGGGGGATACCAGGACACAAGGGGGAGGGGTTTATGTGTATACTCACCTTGATTGTCTTTCCTTCTGACTGCACCACTTGTTACACTCCCTTTCATTGTATAACTCTCCAGTGTCTCCCAGTCTGGGGGGATACCAGAACATATGGGGGAGAGGTTTATGTGTATATTTACCTTGATTGTCTTTCCTTCTGACTGCACCACTTGTTACACTCCCTTTCATTGTATAACTCTCCTGTGTCTCCCAGTCTGGGGTAGGATACCAGGACAGAAGGGGGAGGGGTTTATGTGTATACTCACCTTGATTGTCTCTCCTTCTGACTGCACCACTTGTTACACTCCCTCTCATTGTATAACTCTCCAGTGTCTCCCAGTCTGGGGTAGGATACCAGAACATATGGGGGAGAGGTTTATGTGTATACTCACCTTGATTGTCTTTCCTTCTGACTGCACCACTTGTAACACTCCCTCTCATTGTATAACTCTCCTGTGTCTCCCAGTCTGGGGTAGGATACCAGGACAGAAGGGGGAGGGGTTTATGTGTATATTTACCTTGATTGTCTCTCCTTCTGACTGCACCACTTGTTACACTCCCTCTCATTGTATAACTCTCTAGTGTCTCCCAGTCTGTGGGGGATACAGAACATATGGGGGAGAGGTTTATGTGTATACTTACCTTGATTGTCTCTCCTTCTGACTGCACCACTTGTTACACTCCCTCTCATTGTATAACTCTCTAGTGTCTCCCAGTCTGGGGGGGATACCAGGACAGAAGGGGGAGGGGTTTATGTGTATACTCACCTTGATTGTCTTTCCTTCTGACTGCACCACTTGTTACACTCCCTCTCATTGTATAACTCTCCTGTGTCTCCCAGTCTGGGGGGGATACCAGGACAGAAGGGGGAGGGGTTTATGTGTATACTTACCTTGATTGTCTCTCCTTCTGACTGCACCACTTGTTACACTCCCTCTCATTGTATAACTCTCCTGTGTCTCCCAGTCTGGGGGGATACCAGGACACAAGGGGGAGGGGTTTATGTGTATATTTACCTTGATTGTCTTTCCTTCTGACTGCACCACTTGTTACACTCCCTCTCATTGTATAACTCTCCAGTGTCTCCCAGTCTGGGGTAGGATACCAGGACAGAAGGGGGAGGGGTTTATGTGTATATTTACCTTGATTGTCTCTCCTTCTGACTGCACCACTTGTTACACTCCCTCTCATTGTATAACTCTCTAGTGTCTCCCAGTCTGGGGGGGATACCAGAACATATGGGGGAGGGGTTTATGTGTATATTTACCTTGATTGTCTCTCCTTCTGACTGCACCACTTGTTACACTCCCTTTCATTGTATAACTCTCCTGTGTCTCCCAGTCTGGGGGGGATACCAGAACATATGGGGGAGAGGTTTATGTGTATATTTACCTTGATTGTCTCTCCTTCTGACTGCACCACTTGTTACACTCCCTTTCATTGTATAACTCTCCTGTGTCTCCCAGTCTGGGGGGGATACCAGAACATATGGGGGAGAGGTTTATGTGTATATGTAACAAAAAATTTGTTCCGGCGTGACATTTGTTCCACCGGAACGAATTTCATAGGAAATATGTTCCGTTGGAACTTATGTCACAGAAAATTTGTTCCAGCACTATGAAATTTGTTCCGGAACTAATTTTTTAACCAAGTGTGAAATAAGTTCCGGAACAAAAATCACAGCCCCATGAGTTTTGTTCCAATATTAAAATTTAAAAAAAAATTCTGTCATATTAGTTTTGAACGAAGGTATTTTCTAGAAATTAAATAAAACATTCTCACATATTTCACAGAAAAAAGTACTGTGCTTCCATGGGGTACATTTGCAATTGAAGGCATGACTGTAGGATGAAGATAAGAAATAAAAGTGATGATAATGTATCATAATTTGTATCTATGTTTTATCATTTATGTGGTATTCGAGCTCCTTGTTTCCTGTTGATCTGTCATGGGTGTTCTATTCATACATGCACTTACAAACATGTAGATAAGGTCATGGCACAGTTTCAAAAGAGTTTGTCTTTTGTTTCTTTATGTCTTTTAATATAATTGATCAGTCACTTAGTCCTTTTCAAAAAAGTACAAATGTTCCTCTTTAACTATAATTCTTTTATTTCAGAATGACTTTTATTATTATTTCTTATTCTACTCTTTCCTAGTTCATAAGTGTCATTATTAGTTTTATTAATTAAGTATGTTATTAAACTTTTGCTTTACTCCACATGATCCAAATTTGATGTTTACACTTTTTATTTATTTATACATAATCAAAGATTAATACATGTTTTTATAATGACTTTAAACTCACTGATGACAAGTGCTCAGTATATAAACTAACTTTTTTTTAACCAGTGGGACATATTTCACAGACAAGGAACTTATTTCACCAGGTGAGGAACAAATCTCATAAATCCAGAACTTATTTCACCAGGGAAGGAACAAATCTCACAAACATGGAACTTATTTCACTAGGTAAGGAACAAAGGAGTAGGTCCGGTAAGACCTCTTTTTGGCCCCAAAATATAGCGGTTTTACAAAATTGTTAAAATGTAAACTTTTACTTAGTTATTGGATAGTAGAATGATTCTGCTACATAAATATGGGCTGTTTTTGACAATACAATGCACATATATTGGGTACTGGCATCATGAAGTCGTGCTAAATTACTGAAATCTTCACAATTCCAGCATTTTAGTTAAATTTTAGATGGTTTCCGGGTGAAACGAAAGTGGCCGCATTCGTGTTCATCCAAAATATTGAAATGGAAGTTGTATTTGATGGAAATACATAACATATGTAAAGATTGAAGATGAACACGGATGCGGCCACTTTCGTTTTTGACAAAAACCATCTGAAAAGTGACATTTTTTCGGATATTTGGTAGATTTTTCATATTTGAGCTTGAATCGGATCGTTTTTAATGACTTAATAAGTTAAAATCTTGCACATAAATTAATTGAATCATATGAAATAGACACTTAAGTGTTTAAAAAGTGGTCAAAATATTTCGTCAGATGAAACTGAAATTTGAGGCCAAAATCGGTCCTTACCGTACCTACTCCTTTCACCAACCCAGAACTTATTTCACCAGTTAAAGTGTGGAACTTATTTCATAGAGATGGAACAAATTATATGGAAATTGTCTGTGAAAAAAGTTCTCCCAGAACATATTTCCTGTGAAATTAGTTCCAGTGGAACTTTTTTCACAGGAACAAATTTTGGCTCACATATATTTACCTTGATTGTCTCTCCTTCTGACTGCACCACTTGTTACACTCCCTTTCATTGTATAACTCTCCTGTGTCTCCCAGTCTGTGGCTAGGATACCAGGACAGAAGGGGGAGGGGTTTATGTGTATACTCACCTTGATTGTCTCTCCTTCTGACTGCACCACTTGTTACACTCCCTCTCATTGTATAACTCTCCTGTGTCTCCCAGTCTGGGGTAGGATACCAGGACAGAAGGGGGAGGGGTTTATGTGTATACTCACCTTGATTGTCTCTCCTTCTGACTGCACCACTTGTTACACTCCCTCTCATTGTATAACTCTCCAGTGTCTCCTAGTCTGGGGTAGGATACCAGAACATATGGGGGAGAGGTTTATGTGTATATTTACCTTGATTGTCTCTCCTTCTGACTGCACCACTTGTTACACTCCTTTTCATTGTATAACTCTCCTGTGTCTCCCAGTCAGGGGGGGATACCAGGACAGAAGGGGGAGGGGTTTATGTGTATACTCACCTTGATTGTCTTTCCTTCTGACTGCACCACTTGTTACACTCCCTTTCATTGTATAACTCACTAGTGTCTCCCAGTCTGGGGCTAGGATACCAGGACAGAAGGGGGAGGGGTTTATGTGTATACTCACCTTGATTTTCTTTCCTTCTGACTGCACCACTTGTTACACTCCCTCTCATTGTATAACTCTCTAGTGTCTCCCAGTCTGGGGGGGATACCAGAACATATGGGGGAGAGGTTTATGTGTATACTCACCTTGATTGTCTTTCCTTCTGACTGCACCACTTGTTACACTCCTTTTCATTGTATAACTCTCCTGTGTCTCCCAGTCAGGGGGGGATACCAGGACAGAAGGGGGAGGGGTTTATGTGTATACTCACCTTGATTGTCTTTCCTTCTGACTGCACCACTTGTTACACTCCCTTTCATTGTATAACTCACTAGTTTCTCCAAGTCTGGGGGGATACCAGGACAGAAGGGGGAGGGGTTTATGTGTATACTCACCTTGATTGTCTCTCCTTCTGACTGCACCACTTGTTACACTCCCTTTCATTGTATAACTCACTAGTTTCTCCAAGTCTGGGGGGATACCAGGACAGAAGGGGGAGGGGTTTATGTGTATACTCACCTTCATTGTCTTTCCTTCTGACTGCACCACTTGTTACACTCCCTTTCATTGTATAACTCACTAGTTTCTCCAAGTCTGGGGGGATACCAGGACAGAAGGGGGAGGGGTTTATGTGTATACTCACCTTCATTGTCTTTCCTTCTGACTGCACCACTTGTTACACTCCCTTTCATTGTATAACTCACTAGTTTCTCCAAGTCTGGGGGGATACCAGGACAGAAGGGGGAGGGGTTTATGTGTATATTTACCTTGATTGTCTCTCCTTCTGACTGCACCACTTGTTACACTCCCTTTCATTGTATTACTCTCTAGTGTCTCCCAGTCAGGGGGGGATACCAGGACAGAAGGGGGAGGGGTTTATGGGTATACTCACCTTGATTGTCTCTCCTTCTGACTGCACCACTTGTTACAAGCCCTTTCATTGTATAACTCTCCTGTGTCTCCCAGTTAGGGGGGGATACCAGGACACAAGGGGGAGGGGTTTATGTGTATATTTACCTTGATTGTCTCTCCTTCTGACTGCACCACTTGTTACAATCCCTCTCATTGTATAACTCTCTAGTTTCTCTCAGTCTGGGGCTATGATACTAGGACAGAAGGGGGAGGAGTTAATGTGTATATTTACCTTGATTTTCTTTCCTTCTGACTGCACCACTTGTTACACTCCCTTTCATTGTATTGTAGCGGGGTTGCTTCCACTTAGTACAGGTAGAACATATATAGCCAGTTTTAATCAACTGAGCTAGGGAATCGATTCTTTGGCTCAGTGGGTTAAAGCACTGACTGTCACCCAGACGACCGGGGTTCGAATCCCGGTGGTGACGATATGAATTTGTAGAGTAGATACGTGCTCTCCTGTTACATTTTGGCGCCCAACGTGGGGCCCTGTTGTAAAACATCTAAGGCTGAGAGATAAGGATATTGTATTTTTTTTTTATTATTGAAACTGAAAGCTCGAACATAGAGTTTATTTAAGAATATTTATAATTTCAAAATGGCAGAAGGGGGCAAAAATATTAGTTCTGAAGATTACATACCCGTTGAAATGGCAAATAATAGAGTCATGAGTTTTATTAGCGATATTGAAAGGGATTTAGAGGATATGAGACTCAAGACATTTAAAGATTATGAGGATCATAGGGGTCTGTCTAATCCTGGTCACGGCACCAAGTGTAGCGGGGTTGCTTCCACTTAGTACAGGTAGAACATATATAGCCAGTTTTAATCAACTGAGCTAGGGAATCGATTCTTTGGCTCAGTGGGTTAAAGCACTGACTGTCACCCAGACGACCGGGGTTCGAATCCCGGTGGTGACGATATGAATTTGTAGAGTAGATACGTGCTCTCCGGTTACATTTGGCGCCCAACTAAAAAATCCACGATGGTTATCTGGAGTATAGCCAGGGTTTGTGTTGTTAAGAGTCATATATGAAGATATGATGACTCTTGTGGTGGGGGAATAGTGTAGCGGGGTTGCTTCCACTTAGTACAGGTAGAACATATATAGCCAGTTTTAATCAACTGAGCTAGGGAATCGATTCTTTGGCTCAGTGGGTTAAAGCACTGACTGTCACCCAGACGACCGGGGTTCGAATCCCGGTGGTGACGATATGAATTTGTAGAGTAGATACGTGCTCTCCGGTTACAGTATAACTCTCTAGTGTCTCCCAGTCTGGGGTAGGATACCAGGACACAAGGGGGAGGGGTTTATGTGTATACTCACCTTGATTGTCTCTCCTTCTGACTGCACCACTTGTTACAAGCCCTTTCATTGTATAACTCTCCTGTGTCTCCCAGTTAGGGGGGGATACCAGGACACAAGGGGGAGGGGTTTATGTGTATATTTACCTTGATTGTCTCTCCTTCTGACTGCACCACTTGTTACACTCCCTTTCATTGTATAACTCTCTAGTGTCTCCCAGTCTGGGGTAGGATACCAGGACACAAGGGGGAGGGGTTTATGTGTATACTCACCTTGATTGTCTCTCCTTCTGACTGCACCACTTGTTACAAGCCCTTTCATTGTATAACTCTCCTGTGTCTCCCAGTTAGGGGGGGATACCAGGACACAAGGGGGAGGGGTTTATGTGTATATTTACCTTGATTGTCTCTCCTTCTGACTGCACCACTTGTTACAAGCCCTTTCATTGTATAACTCTCCTGTGTCTCCCAGTTAGGGGGGGATACCAGGACACAAGGGGGAGGGGTTTATGTGTATATTTACCTTGATTTTCTTTCCTTCTGACTGCACCACTTGTTACACTCCCTTTCATTGTATAACTCTCCTGTGTCTCCCAGTCTGGGGTAGGATACCAGGACAGAAGGGGGAGGGGTTTATGTGTATACTCACCTTGATTGTCTCTCCTTCTGACTGCACCACTTGTTACAAGCCCTTTCATTGTATAACTCTCCTGTGTCTCCCAGTCTGGGGTAGGATACCAGGACAGAAGGGGGAGGGGTTTATGTGTATACTCACCTTGATTGTCTCTCCTTCTGACTGCACCACTTGTTACAAGCCCTTTCATTGTATAACTCTCCTGTGTCTCCCAGTCTGGGGTAGGATACCAGGACAGAAGGGGGAGGGGTTTATGTGTATATTTACCTTGATTTTCTTTCCTTCTGACTGCACCACTTGTTACACTCCCTTTCATTGTATAACTCTCTAGTGTCTCCCAGTCTGGGGGGGATACCAGGACAGAAGGGGGAGGGGTTTATGTGTATACTCACCTTGATTGTCTCTCCTTCTGACTGCACCACTTGTTACAAGCCCTTTCATTGTATAACTCTCCTGTGTCTCCCAGTTAGGGGGGGATACCAGGACACAAGGGGGAGGGGTTTATGTGTATATTTACCTTGATTTTCTTTCCTTCTGACTGCACCACTTGTTACACTCCCTTTCATTGTATAACTCTCCTGTGTCTCCCAGTCTGGGGTAGGATACCAGGACAGAAGGGGGAGGGGTTTATGTGTATACTCACCTTGATTGTCTCTCCTTCTGACTGCACCACTTGTTACAAGCCCTTTCATTGTATAACTCTCCTGTGTCTCCCAGTCTGGGGTAGGATACCAGGACAGAAGGGGGAGGGGTTTATGTGTATACTCACCTTGATTGTCTCTCCTTCTGACTGCACCACTTGTTACAAGCCCTTTCATTGTATAACTCTCCTGTGTCTCCCAGTTAGGGGGGGATACCAGGACACAAGGGGGAGGGGTTTATGTGTATATTTACCTTGATTGTCTCTCCTTCTGACTGCACCACTTGTAACACTCCCTCTCATTGTATAACTCTCCTGTGTCTCCCAGTCTGGGGTAGGATACCAGGACACAAGGGGGAGGGGTTTATGTGTATATTTACCTTGATTGTCTCTCCTTCTGACTGCACCACTTGTTACAAGCCCTTTCATTGTATAACTCTCCAGTGTCTCCTAGTCTGGGGGGATACCAGAACATATGGGGGAGGGGTTTATGTGTATATTTACCTTGATTGTCTCTCCTTCTGACTGCACCACTTGTTACACTCCCTCTCATTGTATAACTCTCCTGTGTCTCCCAGTCTGGGGTAGGATACCAGGACAGAAGGGGGAGGGGTTTATGTGTATATTTACCTTGATTTTCTTTCCTTCTGACTGCACCACTTGTTACACTCCCTCTCATTGTATAACTCTCCAGTGTCTCCCAGTCTGGGGTAGGATACCAGAACATATGGGGGAGAGGTTTATGTGTATATTTACCTTGATTGTCTTTCCTTCTGACTGCACCACTTGTTACAAGCCCTTTCATTGTATAACTCTCCTGTGTCTCCCAGTCTGGGGTAGGATACCAGAACATATGGGGGAGAGGTTTATGTGTATATTTACCTTGATTGTCTCTCCTTCTGACTGCACCACTTGTTACACCCCCTTTCATTGTATACATCTCTAGTGTCTCCCAGTCAGGGGGGGATACCAGGACAGAAGGGGGAGGGGTTTATGTGTATACTCACCTTGATTGTCTTTCCTTCTGACTGCACCACTTGTTACACTCCCTTTCATTGTATAACTCTCTAGTGTCTCCCAGTCAGGGGGGGATACCAGGACAGAAGGGGGAGGGGTTTATGTGTATACTCACCTTGATTGTCTTTCCTTCTGACTGCACCACTTGTTACACTCCCTTTCATTGTATTACTCTCTAGTGTCTCCCAGTCAGGGGGGGATACCAGGACAGATGGGGAAGGGGTTAATGTGTATACTCACCTTGATTGTCTTTCCTTCTGACTGCACCACTTGTTACACTCCCTTTCATTGTATAACTCTCCTGTGTCTCCCAGTCTGGGGGGGATACCAGGACACAAGGGGGAGGGGTTTATGTGTATATTTACCTTGATTTTCTTTCCTTCTGACTGCACCACTTGTTACACTCCCTCTCATTGTATAACTCTCTAGTGTCTCCCAGTCTGGGGGGGATACCAGGACAGAAGGGGGAGAGGTTTATGTGTATACTCACCTTGATTGTCTTTCCTTCTGACTGCACCACTTGTTACACTCCCTTTCATTGTATAACTCTCCTGTGTCTCCCAGTCTGGGGGGGATACCAGAACAGAAGGGGGAGGGGTTTATGTGTATATTTACCTTGATTGTCTTTCCTTCTGACTGCACCACTTGTTACACTCCCTTTCATTGTATAACTCTCCTGTGTCTCCCAGTCAGGGGGGGATACCAGGACACAAGGGGGAGGGGTTTATGTGTATACTCACCTTGATTTTCTTTCCTTCTGACTGCACCACTTGTTACACTCCCTTTCATTGTATAACTCTCCTGTGTCTCCCAGTCAGGGGGGGATACCAGGACACAAGGGGGAGGGGTTTATGTGTATACTCACCTTGATTTTCTTTCCTTCTGACTGCACCACTTGTTACACTCCCTCTCATTGTATAACTCTCCTGTGTCTCCCAGTCAGGGGTAGGATACCAGGACACAAGGGGGAGGGGTTTATGTGTATACTCACCTTGATTTTCTTTCCTTCTGACTGCACCACTTGTTACACTCCCTTTCATTGTATAACTCTCCTGTGTCTCCCAGTCAGGGGGGGGATACCAGGACACAAGGGGGAGGGGTTTATGTGTATATTTACCTTGATTTTCTTTCCTTCTGACTGCACCACTTGTTACACTCCCTTTCATTGTATAACTCTCCTGTGTCTCCCAGTCAGGGGTAGGATACCAGGACAGAAGGGGGAGGGGTTTATGTGTATACTCACCTTGATTTTCTTTCCTTCTGACTGCACCACTTGTTACACTCCCTTTCATTGTATAACTCTCTAGTTTCTCTGAGGCCTAACAAAAACAATGATATTGCTCAAATCAAATTACTGTCATAGGTTTATATAAGTAAAGAATTTAAGATGATCTCATTTGCACACGGTAATTGACTATCTAAACTTTAATTAATGTTTTAAATAAGATTTTGTCCATAGCAATTAGATGCCCCACTCACACTATCATTTTCTATGTTCAGCAGACCCTGAAATTTGGGTAAAAAAATCAAATTTGGCATTAAAATTAGAACAATCATATCATAGTGAATATGTGAACTTAATTTCAAGTTGATTGGACTTTAACCTCATCAATAACTACCTTAACCAAAAACTTTAACCTGTACCAGGACAGACAGACAGATGAACAGAGGCACACACCAGAAAATAATGCCCCTGGATGGGGCATAAAAATTCAAGAATAACATTGCTGTAAAAAAAAGTTTTGTGTCCATTGTTTGTTTTTTATTAACTTTACATTATTCATATTTCTACTTACAGTACATCTCAAGTCACTTTGATTCTGGATCTGACAATTTACAGGTACATCTTCACTACCTTCATGGTTTGGTCTTATCATCATTTGGTTTTTCTTGGCAAAAATATCATCTGGATGTTGTAAGGCTAAAATATAAAATTGAAGGATTATTCAGGCTTTTAACAGTTTTTATCATTATACTTTATTATGTATAACTTATTTATTTACAATAAAAGTTAAATCACTAAAATACTGAACTCCATTGAAAATTCAAAACAGAAAGTCCCTAATCAAATTGTAAAATCAAAAGATAAAACACATCCAACAAATGTATAACTGTCTTGCTTGGTACAAACGTTTTCTTTAGTAGAAAATGGTGGATTGAATCTGGTTTTATAGCTAGCTAAACCTCTCAATTGTATGACAGTCCAATCATATTCCCCCCCCAAAAAAAAATATATCAACTGTCTCTGGAATTGGTTTTACAAAAAACTTATGATTAAGATTGATTGCAAGCTTAAGAAATGAACAATTAGGTATACTTACGATAAATCTTAGTATTTCTGTGAAATTCACTCCTGCTTATTATCCCATACCTAACGTGGCTTTTCGGATAATATATATTGAGGGTCATACCCGTAGCCAGGGGGGTCAAATAAGCACTGTTAAAGTCAATGTTCTGTTCGAATTGTGACTGTTAAAGTCGAGTTTGTGAGCCCAACGAACCCCCCTTTGGAAATTCCTGGCTACGGGCCTGAGGGTACATTTGTAACATTAAATTAAGTCTTATTTTTTAGGTAAATCAATTGATCAACCATGAACTTACATTTACTTATACTTACTATTGTCACTTTGACCTTGAACTAAAGGTTCCATCTTGTTCATTTTATTTCTGGAAAAAGTTTCTTCTAAGGAGAAATCTTTCCTTTTAAAGTTGCAGTCCGCAAAGTAATGTCCTCTTGCAGAGCTTTCCATATAATCATCATTTATAGAGTTCTTACTATAATCTGGAGTGTATTCTTCATTCATAAAGTTTTTCGATTCTGAAGTGAAATTTTCCCTTACAAAGTTATTCCTACAGGTTTGTGAGTTATCTCCCCTTTCTAAGTTCTCACTCCCCAACATCTCATATTTTCCTTGTTTTCTCCAGTCCCTTGAATGATTTAATTGGTTTTTATTTTCAAACTGACTCCCAAATTCTGATTCATTATTATAATTGTCTGACTGGCACTGACTGTCTGTTAAAGCTGTGACAAGTGTACTACTTTTTGACAAATTATCTCCCTTGTCACTTGTTTGTGAGATATTATCAGTGATGTAATATTCTTTTTCACTACACTCCTGTACACTTCTGTTCTGATCTACTGATTCCCATGTATCATTTAACATGTATATATTGTCCTGTACATATAGATTCTGTTGTTGAAAAGTCCCAACATTATCTGATGATTTTAAACTGCTTGCAGATTCTGAAGTCAAATTAATTTTCCCACAAATCTGTTGACAATTTTTTGTTGCAAGATTTATATTATCATTGGAATGGTTAAAGTTATTCTTATTTTCAGTAATCTTTTCTTGATACGGCTGATTTTCCGGAAATGAATTCCTTTCACTGATATTTTGTGATAAATATAATGCAGAATCTCTGATAAAACTTTTTTGTGTACATGTATTCTGACTTGTACGTATACTTTCATCTGATAAATGAAATGAATCAGGAGAAAAATTCAAATCATTTAAAGATTTAACAGGAAAGTGTCTGTCTAATGGTGTATCTTTTTGTCCAAATTCACATTCTTTGTCTGTCTGTAAATCTTTAGCAGAATTACAATTTATCCTTTGACTTTCCTTCCCAACAGAACCATTGGTTTGTTCTCCAAAAGATTGTACACTGAGATCATTCTGAGAAAGACTGACTTCATTTGGAATATTAGATGGATAAACTGAAGAAGACTGATCTTGAATGTATTTTTCTGTTGTTTCACTATTTTCTGTCAGAATGTCACAATCACTCATACTTTTGAAATCCTCTTCCTGGGAGAAGGTATCTGTTTGAATGTTCTGTTTACATGTAATTTCATTGTTGACAGGATCTTTCTCATTTACACTTTTAGATAGATCCTGTTCCGTAGGTGATAGTTCAGAATTATCCTCCACTTTTGTAATGTTTATGCTACTTTTTGCTTCATCCTCATTTATTGTGGCACATTTATTTTCTTCCTGCTTCATATCTGAATCAACACTGTGATGCAAAGATGAATTATCCTCAACTGATTTGGAAAATTCCTGTATATCAGTATTGTCATGGTGTATATTATTGGTCACTGCTGATACTAAATGAAATTTTGGTTGGTCATCAATGTTTATGTCTGTGTTTTCAGTATATTTAGGACAACACCCATTTGGAATCATGTTTGTGTTTTCTCTGCTTTCAGTAGGATTACTATTTTTATAAGAATCATCAAAGATGTTTTTCGTTAAGTTACTTAAAGTTTCATCCATTTTACCAATAAACTGTTCTTTCATAATAATTTCATTGAGGTTGTTAACTTTACAAAAATTTGTACTATTATTTTCCAGTTTAGAATATTTACCATCGTCAAATACCACTGCAGTTTCTGGCTGAGACAAGTCTGTTGTATTACCTACAGTTGACTGTCCCCCAGCAGTATCAATCATAGAGTCAGAATCAGACACATAAGAAAGGGGAGAGAAATTAATATCAAAGCTCACAGCAAGATCATCATTTTCATCCGACATATGTTCATCCTCCATTGTAAAAAGATCATTCTTATCAAGTTCAGAACTACCATGTAAAATATCATTTCTTTTGTCTTGTTCACCTTGACTTGACTTTGTTTTATTACAACCTTGCAATGTAGTTTTAGATGGTAGCTTATTATAAAGTGGAACTTCAGAGCTTTCATGGAATGAGGACAATACCTCAGAACTATTATTTGATAAATTCCCCGTCTTACAGCCATCTTGTGCCACTTGTTTAGCACAAGTGGAAAAGTCCATATTATTTAGATCAATTTCATCTTTCAACCCAAATCCTATTTCTTTTTCTGTTCTCTCTTGATTTTCTAAAATAACATTAGGTGTAAGTGGAGATAACTCTATTTTTATAGAACTCCATTCCTGACTTGATCTGACAGAATCATTCAGTGTGTTGTCCTGATCTTCTATAGATACTTGTTCATTATAATTAGGTGACATTTTACTTATTGTAATTTCTGAATGATTAAATTCCAATCCTTCTTTCTCATTTTTATTATGTTTCTGATGAATGATGTCACTAATAACTGTATTTTCTTCAATGTACATGTTATTACTCTGAATTTTCATGCTATTTGAGTTGGAATATTCCACTTTCTCTTTGTTTGGTTCCATTACATGTGACAAATTTGATATAGTAGATCTGTTATTTCCATTGTTAATTTCCATATCATGTGACAAAGTTGAAGGTAAAGACTTATTCTTTCCAAGCAATGCCATTATTTGTGTCATCGATCTTTTAGAATTTTGCTCCTCTAACGTAGTTTCATCACATGACTTTGTTCCTCCACTTGCTGACATCTTGCATTTGTTTATATCAGTACTACCCCTAATATCATTTTGTATGAAGTTTGTATTTTCTGATATTATATTTTTTGTTGGCAAACAAACATTTTTATGGTCAGGAGATTGTGAGCATTTTTCATTGTCATCCATAGAAGGAGACAACTCTTTTCTAAATTTTTCCTCATTTGTTTTGGAGCAAATCTGTTGCTTTGTTCCTGGACTATTGAGGTACTTTCCAGGACTAAGGAATGACTTTCCTGGACTATGGAGGGATTTAAGTTTATTTCCGTATGATGACCATGGTGTAAACTGATTACTTTGAGGAGAAGAATTTTCATCAGACAAGATTTTGCAATCTAATGTTTGCTCTGAAATTTTTGGTATAGAATTAAAGTTTTCTGAGAATGATTGCTGTCTTGATGGTGCTTGAAATAAAGGTGTTTCTGTGTTATGTGGTGCTGAATTGAAACAATATTTATCTTGATTGTTTGCTGATCCATTTTGAAAGCTTGCTCTTTTCTTCCTTAGAAGTTCCAAATAAGTTTCACCAGAACTAGGTTCTTGGGGTACCAGTTGGTTCCCTTCATTTTCTGGTTGTTTTACAAGTCTGGGAGGAACAAACCCCTGAAAATATCATGTAAACTCTTAAATGGTATAAATCAAATGTCATACATAGTTTTTAGAGTGAAGAAAAACTTTACTATTTTTTAAACATGAACATTGAACTTCATCATGATTTCCTTTTAGCTTTGGAGATTGGATATTGAAGTTGGTTGCACCAACATCAGTTTACTTTAAGCATCAGTAAATTTTTCAGTTTTTGTCAAGCCTTCGACTTTAATTGAAAAAGCAAGATTAAGCGATCCTACATTCAGTCCGCGGCGGCAGCCACAAATATTCACTCTGTGGTTAAAGTTTTTGAAATTTTAATAACTTTCTTAAACTATACTGTATTTCTACCAAACTTGGACAGAAGCTTGTCATAAGATAGTATCAAGAAGTAAATTTTGTAAAAATAAAATTCCATTTTTTCTGTACTTTATTTATAAATGGACCTAGGTTTTCTGCGGGAAACATTACATTCACTCTGTGGTTAAAAGTTTTTAAAATTTGATTATCTTTCCTCAACTATACTGGATTTCTACCAAACTTAGACAGAAGCTTGTTTATGATCATAAGATAGTATCCAGAAGTAAAGTTTGCAAAAATAAAATTCCATTTTTTCTGTATTTTATTTATAAATGGACTTAATTATTTTTTCAGCGGAGAAACATAACATTTACTCTGTGGTTAAATTTTTTTTTTTAATTATTAACTTTCTAATACTATTTTTAATTTGTACCAAACTTGGACAGAAGTTTGTGTATGATCAAAAGCTAGTATCTAGAAGGAAATTTTGTTAATATTTTTTACCTGAGTATCTGTATTTTACTTAAAAATGGACTTAGTTTTTCTTCCAGTTAACATTACATACAGTCTGCAGTTAAAGTTTTTAAATCATTTATTAGATTCATAAAGTATCCCGGATTTTTACCAAACTTGGACAGACTTCTTAAAATCAAAAGATAGTATTTTAATTGATTTTTTTTACTCAATTTTTGTTGAGCTCCTATTTACAGCAAAAGTAGGCTAGACACTGGGTTCCATGGAACCCTTACAAATATTTATACATTAATTGTATATAATATGCTAATGATTTAATCATGTAAATTAACATTTACTATCAAAATCATGAGAATCTGGACTGCTAATGACTGAATGTGTGTAAAACAGACAATTTTATATTGATTATAATATTAAAAGTTCTGAGTGTTTTAACTCTAGATATCTTGTCTTACTGTTCTTTTTCTCTTCAGACCAGCCCTTACTGGTACCCTGACAGGACAGGTAACAGGTTTTACTGGTTCCACAATAGTTTGTACTGTTGTTTTCTCCTCCTCTATCAGTATAAAATATCTGTCACTCTCTAGTTGTTCTCCCTTTACTATAGCCTCAGGTTTAATGTACATAGAATCTAACTTGGTCTTCTTATCATCGTATAGAACAGCCTAAAATAGTCAAACTTCATCATATAGAACAGCCTAAAATAGTCAAACTTTTATCTCTAGTGATGCTCATCATATAGAACAGCCTAAAATAGTCAAACTTTTATCTCTAGTGATGATCATCCATGTAACCTTATCATCATATAGAAAAGCTTAAAATAGTCAAACTTCATCATATAGAACAGCCTAAAATAGTCTAATGTCATCATATAGAACAGCCTAAAATAGTCAAGCGTCATCATATAGAACAGCCTAAAATAGCCAAACGTCATCATATGGAACAGCCTAAAATAGCCAAACGTCATCATATAGAACAGCCTAAAATAGCCAAACGTCATCATATAGAACAGCCTAAAATAGTCAAACGTCATCATATAGAACAGCCTAAAATAGTCAAACGTCATCATATAGAACAGCCTAAAATAGTCAAACGTCATCATATAGAACAGCCTAAAATAGTCAAACGTCATCATATAGAACAGCCTAAAATAGTCAAACGTCAACATAGAGAACAGCCTCAAATAGTCAAACGTCATCATATAGAACATAGAACAGCCTAAAATAGTCAAATGTCATCATATAAAACAGCCTCAAATAGTCAAATGTCATCATATAGAACAGCCTAAAATAGTCAAACGTCATCATATAGAACAGCCTAAAATAGTCTAATGTCATCATATAGAAATCTTAAAATAGTCTAATGTCATCATATAGAACAGCCTAAAATAGTCTAATGTCATCATATAGAAAAGCTTAAAATAGTCAAACTTCATCATATAGAACAGCCTAAAATAGTCAAACCTCATCATATAGAACAGCCTAAAATAGTCAAACCTCATCATATAGAACAGCCTCAAATAGTCAAACGTCATCATATAGAACAGCCTAAAATAGTCAAACGTCATCATATAGAACAGCCTCAAATAGTCAAACGTCATCATATAGAAAAGCCTAAAATAGTCAAGCGTCATCATATAGAACAGCCTAAAATAGTCAAACGTTGTCATATAGAACAGCCTAAAATAGTCAAATATCATCATATAGAAAAGCCTAAAATAGTCAAACGTCATCATATAGAACAGCCTAAAATAGTCAAACGTCATCATATAGAACAGCCTCAAATAGTCAAACTTTTCATCATATAGAACAGCCTAAAATAGTCTAATGTCATCATATAGAAAAGCTTAAAATAGTCAAACTTTTCATCATATAGAACAGCCTAAAATAGTCAAACGTCATCATATAGAACAGCCTCAAATAGTCAAACGTCATCATATAGAACAGCCTCAAATAGTCAAACGTCATCATATAGAATAGCCTAAAATAGTCTAATGTCATCATATAGAACAGCCTAAAATAGTCAAACTTATCATCATATATAACAGCTTAAAATAGTCAAACTTATCATCATATAGAACAGCCTTAAATAGTCAAACTTATCATCAAATAGAACAGCCTAAAATAGCTTAAATAGTCAAACTTATCATCATATAGAACAGCCTAAAATAGCCAAACGTCATCATATAGAACAGCCTAAAATAGTCAAACGTCATCATATAGAACAGCCTAAAATAGTCAAATGTCATCATATAGAACAGCCTAAAATAGTCAAACGCATCATATAGAACAGCCTAAAATAGTCTAATGTCATCATATAGAAAAGCTTAAAATAGTCAAACTTTTCATCATATAGAACAGCCTAAAATAGTCAAACGCCATCATATAGAACAGCCTAAAATAGTCTAATGTCATCATATAGAACAGCCTAAAATAGTCAAACGTCATCATATAGAACAGCCTAAAATAGTCAAACGTCATCATATAGAACAGCCTCAAATAGTCAAACGTCATTATATAGAACAGCCTAAAATAGTCTAATGTCATCATATAGAACAGCCTAAAATAGTCAAACTTATCATCATATATAACAGCCTAAAATAGTCAAACTTATCATCATATAGAACAGCCTTAAATAGTTAAACTTATCATCAAATAGAACAGCCTAAAATAGTCAAACGTCATCATATAGAACAGCCTAAAATAGTCAAACGTCATCATATAGAACAGCCTCAAATAGTCAAACGTCATCATATAGAACAGCCTCAAATAGTCAAACGTCATCATATAGAACAGCCTCAAATAGTCAAACGTCATCATATAGAAAAGCTTAAAATAGTCTAATGTCATCATATAGAACAGCCTAAAATAGTCAAACGTCATCATATAGAACAGCCTAAAATAGTCTAATGTCATCATATAGAACAGCCTAAAATAGTCAAACGTCATCATATAGAACAGCCTAAAATAGTCAAACGTCATCATATAGAACAGCCTAAAATAGTCAAACGTTATCATATAGCAAAGCTTAAAATAGTCAAACGTCATCATATAGAACAGCCTAAATTAGTCAAACGTATCATCATATAGAACAGTCTAAAAAAGTCAAACGTCATCATATAGAACAGCCTAAAATAGTCAAACGTATCATCATATAGAATAGCCTAAAAAAGTCAAATGTCATCATATAGAACAGCCTAAAATAGTCAAACGTATCATCATATAGAACAGCCTAAAATAGTCAAACTTATCATCAAATAGAACAGCCTAAAATAGCTTAAATAGTCAAACTTATCATCATATAGAACAGCCTAAAATAGCCAAACGTCATCATATAGAACAGCCTAAAATAGTCAAACGTCATCATATAGAACAGCCTAAAATAGTTAAATGTCATCATATAGAACAGCCTAAAATAGTCAAACGTCATCATATAGAACAGCCTAAAATAGTCTAATGTCATCATATAGAAAAGCTTAAAATAGTCAAACTTTTCATCATATAGAACAGCCTAAAATAGTCAAACGCCATCATATAGAACAGCCTAAAATAGTCTAATGTCATCATATAGGACAGCCTCAAATAGTCAAACGTCATCATATAGAACAGCCTCAAATAGTCAAACGTCATTATATAGAACAGCCTAAAATAGTCTAATGTCATCATATAGAACAGCCTAAAATAGTCAAACTTATCATCATATATAACAGCCTAAAATAGTCAAACTTATCATCATATAGAACAGCCTTAAATAGTCAAACTTATCATCAAATAGAACAGCCTAAAATAGTCAAACGTCATCATATAGAACAGCCTAAAATAGTCAAACGTCATCATATAGAACAGCCTAAAATAGTCAAACGTCATCATATAGAACAGCCTCAAATAGTCAAACGTCATCATATAGAACAGCCTCAAATAGTCAAACGTCATCATATAGAAAAGCTTAAAATAGTCTAATGTCATCATATAGAACAGCCTAAAATAGTCAAACGTCATCATATAGAACAGCCTAAAATAGTCTAATGTCATCATATAGAACAGCCTAAAATAGTCAAACGTCATCATATAGAACAGCCTAAAATAGTCAAATGTCATCATATAGAACAGCCTAAAATAGTCAAGCGTCATCATATAGAACAGCCTAAAATAGTCAAACGTCATCATATAGAACAGCCTAAAATAGTCAAATGTTATCATATAGCAAAGCTTAAAATAGTCAAACGTCATCATATAGAACAGCCTAAAATAGTCAAACCTCATCATATAGAACAGCCTAAAATAGTCAAACCTCATCATATAGAACAGCCTCAAATAGTCAAACCTCATCATATAGAACAGCCTCAAATAGTCAAACGTCATCATATAGAACAGCCTAAAATAGTCAAACGTCATCATATAGAACAGCCTCAAATAGTCAAACGTCATCATATAGAAAAGCCTAAAATAGTCAAGCGTCATCATATAGAACAGCCTAAAATAGTCAAACGTTGTCATATAGAACAGCCTAAAATAGTCAAATATCATCATATAGAAAAGCCTAAAATAGTCAAACGTCATCATATAGAACAGCCTAAAATAGTCAAACGTCATCATATAGAACAGCCTCAAATAGTCAAACGTCATCATATAGAACAGCCTCAAATAGTCAAACGTCATCATATAGAAAAGCTTAAAATAGTCTAATGTCATCATATAGAACAGCCTAAAATAGTCAAACGTCATCATATAGAACAGCCTAAAATAGTCTAATGTCATCATATAGAACAGCCTAAAATAGTCAAACGTCATCATATAGAACAGCCTAAAATAGTCAAATGTCATCATATAGAACAGCCTAAAATAGTCAAGCGTCATCATATAGAACAGCCTAAAATAGTCAAACGTCATCATATAGAACAGCCTAAAATAGTCAAATGTTATCATATAGCAAAGCTTAAAATAGTCAAACGTCATCATATAGAACAGCCTAAAATAGTCAAACCTCATCATATAGAACAGCCTAAAATAGTCAAACCTCATCATATAGAACAGCCTCAAATAGTCAAACCTCATCATATAGAACAGCCTCAAATAGTCAAACGTCATCATATAGAACAGCCTAAAATAGTCAAACGTCATCATATAGAACAGCCTCAAATAGTCAAACGTCATCATATAGAAAAGCCTAAAATAGTCAAGCGTCATCATATAGAACAGCCTAAAATAGTCAAACGTTGTCATATAGAACAGCCTAAAATAGTCAAATATCATCATATAGAAAAGCCTAAAATAGTCAAACGTCATCATATAGAACAGCCTAAAATAGTCAAACGTCATCATATAGAACAGCCTCAAATAGTCAAACTTTTCATCATATAGAACAGCCTAAAATAGTCTAATGTCATCATATAGAAAAGCTTAAAATAGTCAAACTTTTCATCATATAGAACAGCCTAAAATAGTCAAACGTCATCATATAGAACAGCCTCAAATAGTCAAACGTCATCATATAGAACAGCCTCAAATAGTCAAACGTCATCATATAGAATAGCCTAAAATAGTCTAATGTCATCATATAGAACAGCCTAAAATAGTCAAACTTATCATCATATATAACAGCTTAAAATAGTCAAACTTATCATCATATAGAACAGCCTTAAATAGTCAAACTTATCATCAAATAGAACAGCCTAAAATAGCTTAAATAGTCAAACTTATCATCATATAGAACAGCCTAAAATAGCCAAACGTCATCATATAGAACAGCCTAAAATAGTCAAACGTCATCATATAGAACAGCCTAAAATAGTCAAATGTCATCATATAGAACAGCCTAAAATAGTCAAACGTCATCATATAGAACAGCCTAAAATAGTCTAATGTCATCATATAGAAAAGCTTAAAATAGTCAAACTTTTCATCATATAGAACAGCCTAAAATAGTCAAACGCCATCATATAGAACAGCCTAAAATAGTCTAATGTCATCATATAGAACAGCCTAAAATAGTCAAACGTCATCATATAGAACAGCCTCAAATAGTCAAACGTCATCATATAGAACAGCCTCAAATAGTCAAACGTCATTATATAGAACAGCCTAAAATAGTCTAATGTCATCATATAGAACAGCCTAAAATAGTCAAACTTATCATCATATATAACAGCCTAAAATAGTCAAACTTATCATCATATAGAACAGCCTTAAATAGTCAAACTTATCATCAAATAGAACAGCCTAAAATAGTCAAACGTCATCATATAGAACAGCCTAAAATAGTCAAACGTCATCATATAGAACAGCCTAAAATAGTCAAACGTCATCATATAGAACAGCCTCAAATAGTCAAACGTCATCATATAGAACAGCCTCAAATAGTCAAACGTCATCATATAGAAAAGCTTAAAATAGTCTAATGTCATCATATAGAACAGCCTAAAATAGTCAAACGTCATCATATAGAACAGCCTAAAATAGTCTAATGTCATCATATAGAACAGCCTAAAATAGTCAAACGTCATCATATAGAACAGCCTAAAATAGTCAAATGTCATCATATAGAACAGCCTAAAATAGTCAAGCGTCATCATATAGAACAGCCTAAAATAGTCAAACGTCATCATATAGAACAGCCTAAAATAGTCAAACGTTATCATATAGCAAAGCTTAAAATAGTCAAACGTCATCATATAGAACAGCCTAAAATAGTCAAACGTATCATCATATAGAACAGTCTAAAAAAGTCAAACGTCATCATATAGAACAGCCTAAAATAGTCAAACGTATCATCATATAGAACAGCCTAAAAAAGTCAAATGTCATCATATAGAACAGCCTAAAATAGTCAAGCGTCATCATATAGAACAGCCTAAAATAGTCAAACGTCATCATATAGAACAGCCTAAAATAGTCAAACGTATCATCATATAGAACAGCCTAAAAAAGTCAAACGTCATCATATAGAACAGCCTAAAATAGTCAAACGTATCATCATATAGAACAGCCTAAAAAAGTCAAACGTCATCATATAGAACAGCCTAAAATAGTCAAGTGTCATCATATAGAACAGCCTAAAATAGTCAAACCTCATCATATAGAACAGCCTAAAATAGTCAAACGTCATCATATAGAACAGCCTTAAATAGTCAAACGTCATCATATAGAAAAGCTTAAAATAGTCAAAAGTCATCATATAGAACAGCCTAAAATAGTCAAACATACAGCCTAAAATAGTCAATTGTCATCATATTAAACAGCTTAAAATAGTCAAACGTCATCATATAGAACAGCATAAAATAGTCAAACGTACAGCCTAAAATAGTCAAATATCATCATATAGAACAGCCTGAAATAGTCAAACGTCATCATATAGAACAGCCTAAAATAGTCAAACATCATCATATAGAACAGCCTAAAATAGTCAAACGTCATCATATAGAACAGCCTAAAATAGTCAAACGTCATCATATAGAACAGCCTAAAATAGTCAAGCGTCATCATATAGAACAGCCTAAAATAGTCAAACGTCATCATATAGAACAGCCTAAAATAGTCAAATGTCATCATATAGAACAGCCTAAAATAGTCAAGCGTCATCATATAGAACAGCCTAAAATAGTCAAACGTCATCATATAGAACAGCCTAAAATAGTCAAACGTTATCATATAGCAAAGCTTAAAATAGTCAAACGTCATCATATAGAACAGCCTAAAATAGTCAAACGTATCATCATATAGAACAGTCTAAAAAAGTCAAACGTCATCATATAGAACAGCCTAAAATAGTCAAACGTATCATCATATAGAACAGCCTAAAAAAGTCAAACGTCATCATATAGAACAGCCTAAAATAGTCAAGCGTCATCATATAGAACAGCCTAAAATAGTCAAACGTCATCATATAGAACAGCCTAAAATAGTCAAACGTATCATCATATAGAACAGCCTAAAAAAGTCAAACGTCATCATATAGAACAGCCTAAAATAGTCAAACGTATCATCATATAGAACAGCCTAAAAAAGTCAAACGTCATCATATAGAACAGCCTAAAATAGTCAAGCGTCATCATATAGAACAGCCTAAAATAGTCAAACGTCATCATATAGAACAGCCTAAAATAGTCAAACGTCATCATATAGAACAGCCTTAAATAGTCAAACGTCATCATATAGAAAAGCTTAAAATAGTCAAACGTCATCATATAGAACAGCCTAAAATAGTCAAACATACAGCCTAAAATAGTCAATTGTCATCATATTAAACAGCTTAAAATAGTCAAACGTCATCATATAGAACAGCATAAAATAGTCAAACGTACAGCCTAAAATAGTCAAATATCATCATATAGAACAGCCTGAAATAGTCAAACGTCATCATATAGAACAGCCTAAAATAGTCAAACATCATCATATAGAACAGCCTAAAATAGTCAAACGTCATCATATAGAACAGCCTAAAATAGTCAAACGTCATCATATAGAACAGCCTAAAATAGTCAAACGTCATCATATAGAACAGCCTAAAATAGTCAAACGTCATCATATAGAACAGCCTAAAATAGTCAAATGTCATCATATAGAACAGCCTAAAATAGTCAAGCGTCATCATATAGAACAGCCTAAAATAGTCAAACGTCATCATATAGAACAGCCTAAAATAGTCAAACGTTATCATATAGCAAAGCTTAAAATAGTCAAATGTCATCATATAGAACAGCCTAAAATAGTCAAACGTATCATCATATAGAACAGTCTAAAAAAGTCAAACGTCATCATATAGAACAGCCTAAAATAGTCAAACGTATCATCATATTGAACAGCCTAAAAAAGTCAAACGTCATCATATAGAACAGCCTAAAATAGTCAAGCGCCATCATATAGAACAGCCTAAAATAGTCAAACGTCATCATATAGAACAGCCTAAAATAGTCAAACGTATCATCATATAGAACAGCCTAAAAAAGTCAAACGTCATCATATAGAACAGCCTAAAATAGTCAAACGTATCATCATATAGAACAGCCTAAAAAAGTCAAACGTCATCATATAGAACAGCCTAAAATAGTCAAGCGTCATCATATAGAACAGCCTAAAATAGTCAAACGTCATCATATAGAACAGCCTAAAATAGTCAAACGTCATCATATAGAACAGCCTTAAATAGTCAAACGTCATCATATAGAAAAGCTTAAAATAGTCAAACGTCATCATATAGAACAGCCTAAAATAGTCAAACATACAGCCTAAAATAGTCAATTGTCATCATATTAAACAGCTTAAAATAGTCAAACGTCATCATATAGAACAGCATAAAATAGTCAAACGTACAGCCTAAAATAGTCAAATATCATCATATAGAACAGCCTGAAATAGTCAAACGTCATCATATAGAACAGCCTAAAATAGTCAAACATCATCATATAGAACAGCCTAAAATAGTCAAACGTCATCATATAGAACATCCTAAAATAGTCAAACGTCATCATATAGAACAACCTAAAATAGTCAAACATCATCATATAGAACAGCCTAAAATAGTCAAACTTTTCATCATATGGAACAGCCTAAAATAGTCAAATGTCATCATATAGAACAGCCTAAAATAGTCAAGCGTCATCATATAGAACAGCCTAAAATAGTCAAACTTTTCATCATATAGAACAGCCTAAAATAGTCAAATGTCATCATATAGAACAGCCTAAAATAGTCAAACTTTTCATCATATAGAACAGCCTAAAATAGTCAAACTTTTCATCATATAGAACAGCCTAAAATAGTCAAACTTTTATCTCTAGTGATGATCATCCTTGTAACCTTCCATTGATTATGTGCTATGTTTACAATGCTTCAAGATTTTACAAAATTCTGATTAGGTTAAAAAAAATTGTGGTTGTGAAACTCTAAACCAAATAAGGACAATGGAGAGTTTTTTTCAAACAGAATTATATAACTGAAAAACTCTCTTCAGAGATTGTCCTTTAAAGTTTAGTGATTCTAAATTTTTGTCCCAATGCTCTTTTACTTTGTAGCTAATTTAGCCTGTAAACCTTTTTTATATCCACAATCATTGATGAGACTTTTGTAGACGAAAAGTGCCTTTGGCGAACAAAATTATAAGACTGGTAAGGTGTTTTTAATTGTTAATGAACTTTAATTACTTTTGACATGTTTGATAGAAAACTGTTTAACCATTCTTAATATTAGTACATTGAAATAGGTATGGGTTTTAAATAATTCCTTGTTTGTAAATCAGTTGAAGTTTGATTCTGTTTTATAAGATTTAATAAACATTTTCTGCTGTATAAAAACTGTAAAATTAGAATTAGTTCATACCTTGTTGGCAGTGGTCACTGACAGAACTCCATCATGCCAAGTCTTAGCTTTTTTAGTTTTCTGATGTGTATATAGTACCTATTAAATAAAAGGAATTATAATTAAATTAGTCAGATGTTTATAAAATTGAGATTGGAAATAGCTGACAACAGCTGAAGGCCACCAATGGGTCTTCAATGCAGCGAGAAACTCCTGCAACCAAAGGCGTGCAACAGCTATTATTAGTTGAGTCAGATATTTATGTATACATCAATTTTATTATCTGTTGAAATATATATGTGACTTTTTCAACAGTTACTTAAAATTAACAAATTCATTCCACAGAATGAATTAAACAAATTTGAACTTTAAAATCAGTTTCAAATAATACCTATTATATGCTCCATACAATGTATGTAATTAAAATAACATTCTTAGTTGTAAGAACTGCAACAGAATTTCAATGAGATTACAAAATGTTTCAATATTCCTATCTAATCATTAAAGGTTTTATGAGTGAGAATTAGATTTGGCTTGATAGATCAACTTTAGGTTAGTTGATAATAAACAATCCTTCAACAATTTAAATCAACTCATAACAAGAGTTGATATCAAGTGATATTCAATTCTCACAAGTTAAATCTATTTCTCTTAAAGTCAACCCTTCATTTTGTTAATACATAAACATTTTGTTAATTGTTGATGTTGTTTTTTACACATACCAGTAGGACATTGTGTACGACATATGTCTTTATCCAGCATCAAACTGTAACATCAGATCTTTGTAAACATTATTTGACAAAAAGATTTTAAGGCAAAACGTGTGAGCCTTTTGTAGATTAATGAAGAAATTACATACATGATATATAGATATAGGAAGATGTGGTGTGAGTGCCAATGAGACAACTCTCCATCCAAATAACAATATACATGTATATATATATATATTCCTTGCAACGGACGAAATGTACAATGTACATAGTCTTAATCTTCGAAAGTCATCAATGACATAACAAATATTGAAACCTCCTAATATCATCTCATCGTGCTAGATAAACCAATCATATCAATGTAAGAAATATATATCAGGCCACAACCATAAGAGAAAGTATATGTAACATTTAAATTTCATTAAAAGTATAAATTCAAGGAACCAAACTATAAAGCTAAGACATTGAACTCTAGCTATATATTTATCTAAGGAATGACTGTAATATTTTTTCTGTCTATGAAGAAATAACATAAAAATATGGTGTGCTGCACACACTGAATAACGTGTGTAGCAGGTTATTTAACAGTGTGCACCACATTTTTATGTTATTTCTTATAATTTAATTCTAAATTTCATTTTCAACCATAAACAACCATGAAAAAACATTGATGACTTCACAGTCACATGAATAAATTATGTCTATGGGCTCATAACAAAATAATGTCAGCCAATCACTTGTTACATTCAAAATTAAATTATAACAATATACATACCAAATATTCCATTCTAACATTAGGTGACCATCAAAGCATTTCAGTCATCTGTAAAATAAAATAAACAATTATATAACTTTGACAACAATGATCTTCTGTAGCTCTTTTTTGTATAAATACATTGAGAAACATGTATATATTGCAACCTTCGTAAGTTTCAGTTGGACAGGATACATGTATCATGCATATAATGGCCTGGGTTGAGTACTGAAGTCCAAACAATTATGGCACCTTGAAAGGCTATAATATATATTTTTTCAAAAGGCACCTAGGCCAGAAAAAATAAATAAAATAACCTTCTTAAACATCATCATTTGGACTAGGCTTGTATTTTCATGAATTACAACTTACAAGACAGGTGTTATGAAATAAAACTGCTTTCATAATATCAGACACAGTTTAATAGCTGAATAGATCTTTTGGCTTTATCATGTTAATTGTTTACAGCAAACTTTCTATAAACCTAAAGAGGCTACTATCACTATTTGTCTGCCATAACTGGACATCACAAAAAATCCTAAAAACAATTTTGATGTCTAATCTTTAACATACATGACATAGGTACAGAAAACCATCTACATTTTCATGATTTTGTTTTTAAGTTTTTTAAGTTTTTATTAAATTTTGGCAACGTCACATAGAAAATCATATGACCCCACAATGAATAAGTTATTTAAGGAATGACTGTTATATGTTTTCTGTCTATGACATGTATGTAGAAATAACATAAAAAATTTGATGCACACTGAATAATGCGCATAGCAACAGTGTGCACCACATTTTTTATGTTATTTCGAATAGACAGAAAAAATATTGCAGTCTTTTCTTATATACATGTTATAATTTAATTTTAATTTCCATTTTAAACAGTAGAAACCATGAAAAAACGTTGATGACGTCCCAGTCGCATGACTAAATTATGTCTATGGGCTGATAACAAAATTACGTCAGCAAATCAGAAGATGTGTTACATCCAAAATTTAAGTATTGTTGTATGACATCATAAGTTTAAATGGCATAGATTAACCGGACAAGCATCACAGATTTCTAAATTTATAGCAATAAAGTGTATTGTCAATGAAACTTCTGATACGCACCACAACTCACGGGCATTGTTTTGTTTATAAACACTGAGTTTTAAATGTTAAGGTTCATCATAACCTTTTGGCTAAAATGGCCGTATTTACACCCCAAATTTTACTCTGAGTACAGACTAACCTATACATCTGCAACAGTTATAAGGGATGGCAGGAACTAGATATATAAATTTTAAATGCATTTTATGTTTCAGAAAATTATTAACTTTTCTAGATTTTGCTATCCATTTTTTTTCGTTCCTGCAGAAGGTGCAAAAATTAACTAAGTAGTGAAAACGATTGAGAAGCTCCCCTCATATAATCAATGTTGTGAGTAGTATTGATTTAAATGGACAAAAGATGGACAATAGACACCTATAAACAATAGGTGATTTAACAGGTTTAAACTGTGTAACTGAGTGGACCGTATCAAATGAAACTCGGGTGTTTGTTTATTTTGCTATCTTCTGCAGACTGGAAAAAAATTCACATCAAAATGCAGGTAAGTTTTTCATTTTCTGAAACGTAGACTTCATATAACTTTTATATATCTAGTTCCTGCCATGCCTTAAAACTTTCCTGAATGTACCAGTTAGTTTGGATGTGTGTGCGCATGTGCTAGGAAATGGACGTCTAAATTGCAGCTCTCAAAAATATTTGGAACTTACAGCTTTTCTAGAGTAATAAATCCCGGAACTTGCTATTACATCAACTTTTGGCTTACATTTGTCATTGTGTGTATGAAAATTACCAAAATATTTGATATTTCCTTGTAAATAAAATTATTTGTATACGTAAATTTTTGATTCACATTTGTACAGTGGCGGGAAAATTTATTTTCCATAAATGTAAACATTGTAAACCACTTCCGGTTTACTTTTTTTTGTTTTTGTTTTGATCGGCAAACAGAGTCTCTGTGATTAAATAGGTAATAATATCCTATCTATCTATCCTTACACCTTATATAATATGGCTTCCTAGTGTGTTTATCCTGTGTCCTTGAGTCGCCCAAGGAACGAAGATCTAATTTGTCATCAACTACTAACTGTCTTATTAAACATGTTATGAATGTGTATGAGAGTCACCATCCTTCTCTTCACTGATTATATTTTTATGACACTTAGACTCTGTCAAAATGTTTAAACATAGCTTAGTCGTGATTTGCTCAACATTTTTTATTTTTCTGAGCACCGTCAATGAGTTTAATATACAAAATAATATACTAGACTCCAACAAATATGAGGGTATCACTATCAGCCTTCAATGTGACACAACAATTGAGGTATCTACTCAGATTTATTACTGGCACTTACATGTGTCCAATTTTAAAAGAAAATGTGTTTTTGGCAAATCAGATCGCCACATTCATCTTTTGATCAGAATTCTTTTAAGCAACCAGGTTGAAACCAACCCTGGCCCATCAAACTTGAATGACTCCAGTTACCCATGCTCTATTTGCTCGCATGAGTGTACCTGGGACAGTGATGCCATTGTTTGTGATAATTGCGATAAATGGTGTCATATTGGATGTGTAAATATAAGTCCATCAATGTATGAAAAGTTTGGAAATTCATCAGCACTTTGGATATGCCCGATATGTGATACTCCTAATCACTCTAGAACCATTTTTCAATCATACCTCTCATCAGGTAATTCTATTTTGAACCCTAACTCATATTCAGTACTTTCAGATAGTTCAGCTTTTTCCTTAAGCTTTAATATAAATGATAGTCATGAAAACTTTGGAGACCCAGTTGCTACATCATCACCTAAACCACCCGTGACGAAGCAATTAAGAAATAAGAATATTAATAGACAAAACTCATTAAGAGTTCTTCAGATTAATTTTAGAAGTTGTAAAAATAAAGTTCCTCAAATTGAAAATTTATTAACATCATCTAAACCAGATATTATTATTGGTAATGAAACTTGGTTAAACAAAGATGTATTATCTTCTGAAATTTTTCCAAACACAATATTTGAAGATGTATTCCGAAACGACAGGGTCGGAAAAGAAGGTGGAGGTGTATTAATCGCCATTAAAAAAGGTATTATTTGCCAGGAAGTATATAAAAGCAAAAATGTAGAACTTATTGCTGCCCAAATTAATATAACTGATACTAAATCCTTAGTTATTATTTCTGCATATAGACCACCAAATAAAAATGATATAGACTATCTCAAACAAATGATCATTGAAATTAATGAACTTGTTAAAATTTAAAAATTCCACCTTCTGGCTTGGTGGTGACTTTAACCTTCCAGACATAAAATGGCCTGAGCAAAATATATCTGGCTCAATGTATCCTAAGGAGCTGAATGAAGCATTTATAGATATGCTTAACAACTTAGGCATTGAACAAATGGTTGATTTTCCAACTAGGAAAGATAATATACTTGACCTTTTCTGCACAAACCAACCTGCATTAATAACAAAAATAAAATCTATACCAGGTATATCTGACCATGATATTGTTTTAGTGGATGCAATCTGCAAGCCCCAAAGATCTAAACAATCACAACATAAAATTTATTTATGGAAAAAGGTAGACATTAAAAAGATAAAAGACGTAACATCTCATTTTATATCTGAACTTATATCTCAGACTAATGAAAATTTAAATATTGACCAATTATGGAATAAATTCAAAGAAGGTAGTAATAAAATAATAGATGATAATGTACCAAGCAAAATCACTAAATCTAAATACACCAACCCTTGGGCAAATAGGGATATAGACCATTTATGTAAAAAGCAACGTAAAGCTTACAACAAAGCTAAAAAAACTGGTAAACAAGAACATAAAGATAAATATAAAAAGTTAAAAGCTACTGCTCAAAGAGAAATAAGAAGAGCCCAGAGCACATATATGCAAGAAATAATTAGCCCCCAGTTAGAAGAAAAACCTAAATCTTTCTGGCAATTTATTAAAAGCAAAAAAACAGAAACATCTGGAGTGTCACCATTAAGAGGAAAGGATGGCTTATTGTATAGTGAGCTGAATACACAAGCTAACATCCTAAACGAACAATTTAAAAAGGCTTTTACAACCGAAGATACATCCTCTATGCCAAATAAAGGTACAAGTCCCCACCCCACTATGCCAGACATATTTATTAGTAATAATGGCTTATTAAAATTACTTAAAAACTTAAATCCACATAAAGCCACTGGCCCTGATAATCTGCCAGCATATTTTTTACATAATTTTGCAGAAGAATTGTCTCCATTTTTGACATTCTTTTTCCAAAAATCTATTGATACTGGTAAAATCCCAAATGATTGGAAGCAGGCTAATGTTGTACCTATATTTAAAAAAGGTGACAAGCATAACGCTATTAATTATAGACCAGTTTCATTAACTGCAATATGTTGCAAAATTTTAGAACATATCTTAACAAGCAACATAAGGAAACACCTTACAATTAATAACATATTAAATGATAGTCAGCATGGGTTTAGAAGCAAAAGGTCTTGTGAGACCCAACTTATCATCAGCATACAAGATCTTGCTAAATCATTGGGATATGGTAACCAAATACATGTAGATGTCATACTTTTAGATTTTTCCAAAGCTTTCGATAAAGTCCCCCATAAAAGATTAGCCCAGAATTTAGAATTTTATGGTATTAGAAATCAAAATTTAAATTGGATAAATGACTTTTTAGCTGACAGGCAACAGCAAGTACTATTAAACGGTGTAAAATCTTCAAAATTAGCAGTTGATTCTGGTGTCCCTCAGGGAACAGTTTTAGGCCCAACATTATTTTTACTCTTTATAAATGACCTACCCGAACATGTAACTTGCAATGCAAGACTTTTTGCAGATGACTGTTTATTATATAGAAATGTAAATAATAGTTCTGATGCACAATTACTTCAAAAAGATTTGTCTAGTTTAGTAAAATGGGAAGAGGATTGGCAAATGAATTTTAATCCTGAGAAGTGTTATGTAATTCATATTTCTAAAAAAAGTAAACCTTCAACTTTTGATTATATATTACATAATCATATTTTAGAAGCAGTAAAAGACAGCAAATATTTAGGCGTAACTATAAGCCATGATCTTGATTGGGGAACGCATATTGACAATATTACTTGTAAGGCAAATAAGACCTTAGGTTTTCTTCGTAGGAACTTAAAAAACTGCACACGTAAGGTTAAAAACCTTACGTACACATCACTTGTCCGTCCGGTCGTCGAATACTCTTCCCCTGTCTGGGATCCGTACAAAAAACAACACATCACTCAGGTTGAGCAGGTACAGCGTAAGGCAGCCAGGTTTGTCTTTAATGATTATAAAGACAGATCACCTGGAGCAGTTTCAAATTTAATAAAATCATTGGAATGGGAAAATTTAGAATCTAGAAGGAAGAAGGCTAGATTAACTATGCTGTATAAAATAAATTGGGGGTTAGTGGAAGTTCCTATGGACAACTTAACAATTTCTGATAGACGCACTAGGGGGAAACATAAATTTAGGCAAATATCCACAAATAAAGATTTCTATAAATTTTCATTTTATCCTCGCACTATTTCGGACTGGAACTCACTACCTGAAGCAATAGGTATGTCTGACACCCTGGAATCCTTCAAAAGTGGCATATCCACTCTAACACTTGAAGGATCCACAGCAACTTATTAAACTTTAAAGCCACTGTACATAATGTATATATGTTATTGATAACGATTTTTCTTTGTCATATTGTTTTTAAATTAAGTCCATATGTACATAGCACACAAGTTCCGGGAAGTTTTACACTCCTACCTAGGAGTCTACTCCCGTATTCGGAAGAAGAAGAAGAAGAAGAAGAAGTACTCATAGTAATTTTTGAGGTGTAAACACTGCCATATTTTTCAATTCCTTATGATGAACCTTAACTTGCAAGACATAATTTATTTAGGTTGCCGAAATAATCTGGTCTCGATTTGAAGACGGTGCCGATGTGACATGGGCAGGTGCCGAAGTGACAAGAGTTCTTGGGCTTGTGGTCACAACATTGAATTGAAGATAGGGGCAACATAATCAGTTTTACCAATAAAAATAAAACACATATATTCTTTTCGTCCTGATGTTGATTGGATAAAGTCTGTGAGCACTCACTCAAATTCAGTTCAGACGATACGCGCTCTTTTCAACGTAAACAAAAAAGTTACTTCCCCTGTGCAATCGTTTCCGAAAAGAAAACCGAGGACGTCACTCGAGGTCGTGCAAATGTTTTATAAAACGTAAATAAACAAACAGACAAATCACATTGAAAATACAAATCAAAGAATATCGATATGAAGACGTGGTTGATTTTAGTTATATTTCTTGTTCTCAAACTCAATGAATGTAGAGAAATTATCAAGGAAGAGAATGGTAATGATATGAAAAAAACAAAAGAATAAAAGGGTGTATATTCTAATGAGTATTGATGAGACACCAACCCAACGAGTCTGAATGACCCAAAAAAAAACGTCTGTGACAATGACTCATATCACGACATATGAGGACAACTGTACATACATGTATACACCTTATCGCTATTTGGAAAACTGTCCAGCATAACCAGAGAATCTGTTCCGCTTGAACTTTTTACTTCATATATGACAATCTTTTTGCCATTGTGCAGTCAGATATTTTATTGGAACTTTATGATGTCCAGTTATACACCTTATCATATTCCCAGCTGACTCAAGAATCTGTCCCTGTTGAACTATTGTCGTCATACAACAATCACTTTTCCTTAATGAAGTCAGATATTTTATTGTCAAAATTTTACAGGACCTAGAGTGGGGTGCTCATTTTTGCCATATCTTTCCATGTTTTCTTCAGTTTATGTTTAGGTCTTTATGTTTTTGAAGTATACTGATATTTCTGTACGAAGATAACTTCAAATGCAAAATATTTTTAGCTTGAAAACGTGTTTGTTTTGAGTAAAATCTTCTGAAAAGTTGGATTAAAGGGTGTTTGAAATTACCTATTTTTTTGTCAACGGGGGACACATATTCGCCGGTTTTACATGTCTATATAAAACCAAATAACTGCATCTTTAAACAATATTTATTGAATAAATTTCATTACAGACAAATAGCAGACATTTGAAAGGGTTTAAAAAAAAACTGAAATTTAGGGCATTCAGTCAAAGAATTACTAAGGAATGCTTCTTTGAAGTCGTTTTTGTCATTCAGAAAATTGGCTGAAAATCGTTGTCCATTTTTCGGTCCTTTGCCGTAAGTGCCGAAATTTAGTCTCATTTTCAAAAATAATCATATTTGTTATAAAAATATAATTCATGTAATTTAACGGTATATTTCTTCCATTTCAACCATCCGTTGACGATTTTACACCTCAAAATCTTAAAACGGCGAAATTGTGTCCACGGCGAATATGAGCGCCCCACTCTACATGTAATGTCCAGTAATGGTGGACTAATAGCGATTAGGTGTATGCAGAGGAATAGTGATAATGTGTAAACTGATACATGCACAGTCTAAACTTAATCAGATGAATGAGTGGGGGTAGGAGGGGTACTGATCCCGAAATCCGGGTTTAAAAACATGTATCCTGAAATTCCTGGCGTAAATTTAAGAAATCCCATTGTCACGAAATTCAAAATAAAGAATTTCAGGATCCAGAAAGGGTCAATCCAGAAATCCTGAGCTTAAAAACACCTGATCTGTGCGTCCCGATAATGGTCCTATCCCCCCTCATAAATCAAACAAACTTAATTACTTTGTGGTAGGACATCTGGTACTCTATCATTGTCTATGAAGTAAGAGCATAATTTTATGTTAAGTAGTATATTGAAGCCATTCAATTAGTAATAGTTTTCTAATATTACAGATTGCCTGACTGATGCTAACATTTATTTTAGAGGATTTTGGCAAAAAAATAGGGTTATTTCAGATAATACATTTTGACTTATCTTTTTAAAAACCACAGTCTTCAATTATGCGCTTCTCTTCCCGACCGCCAGAAATGAGATCATGTGCAATGCATTTGCTGGATTGTCTTGGAAGCTGCACTGGCCATGTGCAGTTTTGTCAATGTTTATGTTGTGTGTTTAAAAGTTTTATGGTTTAAAGCAAAAAGTAGGAGGTAGGTACACACTAATGTGCATGTAAGACTGATATACAATACTTATTTTAACAACCAAATTAGGTTCTGCATAATATAATATAAGAATATCTTGACTTTGTGTTGATTGTTGTCTGTTGTATGTCTTTGTTTGAAATTTATGTCTTGATTTTTAGCTTTTAGGTATTGACCTTTGTTGGTAGAATAAAATAGAAACTGATTGCTATTTATATATATATCTAAAATGGTCTGTGGATGATGTGGTCTTTTTTATTTGTTAGTTTTTAAAGTAATTGTTAAATAGCATTAAAATTTTATGTTATAGAGGTCAGCAGTCTCCAAGGTGAAAAACAAACTGGAGGAGATCAATTAGAAGCTGAAAAGCAACAAAATCTTCAGATTATACAACCAGTCCCAAATACAGACATCAGAAATGTACATAACAATCAGACTATTACTCATAAAGAGGTGAATTTGTCAGAGCAGCATGGAGCACAGCAACAACCAAATCAGGCCCAGACAAAAGTAAACCCAGTACAGCAACTTGATATTCCTAAGCAACAGGATACTCAGTTTCAACCACAAGATAAATCTCTGCAGACAAGCTACTCACAAGGAGCTCAACCTCAACAAATGTTGACTAGTCAGCATCAAAATGTGTTAGATCAAAAGCTAGGAAATCAGTCTGAACAACCAACCAAATCTCTTAAAGAAGTGACCCCTTCTCAAAAAGTGGCCCCTTTACAAAAACAGACAACTCTTTCACAACAGCAGGCAACTGCCAAGCAAAAGCAGACAACTTCGTCACAACAGCAGTCAACTACTGTACAAAAACAGGAAACCCCTTCACTGCAACAGGCAACTCCCTCTCTTAAACCAATAGTTCCTTCACAAAAACAGGAAACCCCTCCACTACAACAGACAACTCCATCACAAAAACAAGCAGTTCCTTCTCAAAAACAGGAAACCCCTTCACTACAAAAGGCAACACCATCACTTAAACCAGCAGTTCCTTCACAAAAACAGGAAAAACCTTCAAAACAAGAGGCAACTCCATCACTAAAACCGTCAGTTCCTTCACTAAAAGAGGAAACACCTTCGCTAAAACAGAAAGTTCCTTCACAAAGACAGGAAACCCCTTCACTACAACAGGCAACACCATCACTAAAACCGGAAGTTCCTTCACAACAACATGAAACCCCTTCACAACAACTGGTGTCTCATTCTCTTCAGCATGAAAGTCAGTTTCAGCAGCAGGTTGCTCCAGCAATAGATCAATCTCAACAAGTATTTCTATCCCAACAGGAGGGGTCGCAGCATATACCTCAATCTCAACAAGAGACAGGCAAATTACAAACATCAAATGTCAATACACAAAATACATCAATATTGACACAGATAGATGTACAGCCAGTTAATCAGGAAACTAACCAGGAAGTAAAATCTTTGTATCATGAACAATCACAGAACTTTGATCAAGAAATGAAACAAAATGAAAATAATATTGAACAAAAAGAAACAAAACAGCAATTAATTCCAGTCACAACACCAAAACAGGATACGAGTGTGACACCAATACAGCTGGACTCCAGACAACAAGAATCTAATCATAGAACAACACAACTGCAGATATTGAATAGATCAGAGTTTAGCTACAGAACTACAGTACAACCAATAATCAGTACAACAGGTAATATGTACAGTAAGACAAAATGTAACAAATTACAAAACCCTATTTTATGCTATGCATAAAATACTCTCTGTTTGACTTAATTTAGTCTGGAAATAGATTATATTATAATCAATGTTAAATTAGCACAAAACAAAAGCTTTAAGCTGATAATTAATTTCAAACAAATGCTATCTAGAAAATGATCACTTATATGTCTAACAAATGGTTTTTAAAACTACATAATAAAAAAAAACAATCAGAATAAAATTGAGAAAGGAAATGGTGAATATGTCAAATCGACAACCACTCGACCATAGAGCAAACAACAGCCGAAGGCAACCAATGGGTCTTCAATGTAGCGAGAATTCCCGCACCCGTAGGTGTCCTTCAGCTGGCCCCCCTAAAAATATGTATAATAGTTAGTTAGCTTAAGTTATGAATTTAGGAACATGTATATGAACTTTAACTGTTGCTCATTTTAAATGCCATTATGACATGTATGAGCCTGCTGCAATCAGTCTTGCAACTGTGTGGGTAAATTATACATTAGGTTTTGTCCCCTGAAGTTTTAACAAGTGTTACAAACAGATTATTGCTTTATTAGATTTTGTCAATGTCAAAAGTAAACCTGGTTAGTACTGTAGTACTAAATATGTCTAATGAAACACATAAGAAACATTGATATAACAAAACAACATTAATTTGTAGTGTAATTTAGGAAGTATTTACATATTGGATATTATCCATGCTCTCTGAATTACAATTGAGTTTAATTTTTATCAATTATTCATAATCATGGTTAGAAATTTTTACAAGAAGTAAAATTCCAAATGAAAATGATACCCCCCTTCAACCTGAACATTATCTTCATAATCTTTGTCTTCTTTTTTTTTACAGGAAATACAATTGATAATGATGATTATTTAGTAGAGTGGGATAAAGATCAAGATTCTGATCCATCTAATGACCAAAAAACTGATGAGGATAGTTTGGTTGATGAAAATAAAGATGTTTGGGATGACACAGATCCAGACCCATGGGAGAAAACTATAGATCTCAATGTAGATAACAATGAGGAAGAGCTAGAAAGTATGTATCGAAGTTACTGAAAATTGCTGCATGTAGTAGAATTACATCTAGTTTCCCCAACCCTCCTGCTGTAATACTGGTTGATTGATTGTTATATGACCTGGATGTCTAGGAGCAAAAATTTCAATATCAAAATAAGAAGTTGTGGTTTGATTGTCAGTGAGAGAACTATCCACAAGAAATCAAATGACACGACACAGAAATTAACAACTAAAGGTCACCATTCAACTTGCAACATGAACAAACCACATATTCAGTTATAAAATCAACCAAGAGAACTAATCACTTTATTTATATACCACTGAATTTAATCAAGCTCCTGACTTGGGAAAGGTATATAAAAAATGTAGCAGGGTTAAACTGGTTTGTTAGCATCAAACCCTTCCCCTAATTTTGTACAGTGGTGTAATAGCACAACATACAAACAAACTATGCAAAACAATAATTCCAAAAACAAGAAACAGCAAAAAACAACAACCACTCAATGTCTGCCATGATTCTGTATTGAATACACTGAATCAGTCAATATTTATTTTTTATATTATAGTATAAATGTAGTCATTTTCATACAAAATTTGTGAAACTCAAATTAGCTAAAATGATATTTAGCTTACAGTATTAGCAAACATTTGTATATTATTCAAAATTGAAAACATGATCTAAACCACTTGAACCTAATATTTTTCTTTGAATTGATATCGCAGATGAAAAGGACGATTTTATAGAGGATACTAAGAAAGTCATTGATGGTCCGGATGATGGTGGATATTTTGATGAAGATGATTTTAACAGTGTGGCTGATAAAACAGGAGACTTCTGGGATGGTAATAATTCTAATATAGTAATGGCAGCTCTCAGGGAAACTTATATATTATCTGTGTCTGTCTTGCATATTAGACAACTTAGCATAAATCATAGTATACAATTAATGTAAACCAGCAAAAATTTGAATTAAAACTATAGGGTTTATTTTTTATTCATGACTGAAGTGAGATTTGAGACTCCGTTAGTTGAAGATATTGAAGTGAAACATATTAGATGATAAATAACTATGTACAACTAATCCAACAAACAATCTATCTAAATATTCCATAAATTGTTCCATCAATAGTTAATTGTTTACATCTTTATCTTCTTTCAGAACCAATGTTTAACAAGCATCCTTTGATAAAAGACAAGTTTGTAACAAAGAATTATAGAAGTCCTGTAGCAGACGACACCAACCTAATGGGATTTTATAGCTGGGTCCTCTTTGTCACACTTCTGTTTCTTATTTTGTTTGTCCTGTTTACACAACATCGACCAAGGGTAAGTCTATATAGTAATCACATGATATCTTCTCTCCCAATTTGTAAAAATTTGTAAAAATTTCGATTTATTTAACAATATATTTTTATGAACAGACAATGCATTTTCCCAAAATACCCTGAAAATCCCTGATCTTATATTTGATAAGCCTTAAGTTGGTACCTTACACTACAGGGAGATAACTCTTTAAAGTCAGCTAAAACTTTTTAATTACATTGTGTTGTAAAAGAATATTAAGCTTCTCAATGATAAAAATAGTGTTTTTCAAACTGCTATATAACCAGTGTAATTTTTCTGACAAAATGGTTTGTTCAAAATTTTAGAAATTTTTATATTTAGTTGAAGGATCAAAGTAAGTACTTAGACAAATTTTATGAAAATTAAACTAGCCAAATTAATTTTAGTGAAAGCGTTGGGTACAACCATACCTGCCAACTTTTGAAAATGCCCATGGGGGTTTTAGCGCGCACCAACAATTTCAAAGGTTACAGTTCTTTGCGACGACTATTTTGGGCGTGCTGTTTTGTAGTCTGGAAAAAGTGTCATATTTGTAAGATGAGCTTACATGCCTTTTTCTTAGTTTATTTGCATGATTCTAGTCATTATATCAGCAGAAAATATGAACATGTAGCTGTAAGACCAGGAATTATTTTCATGTGTTAGGATACTAAATAGTTGTGACTTTTCCAATTTAAAATTATACACAAAGAAGGATCTTTATCAGGTTGGGAACAACACCTGGGGATTCCCCCTCAATGTTAGGACATTAAAAAACACTTTTTAAGTACAAATGAGCACACATTCATATTATTTGAAGAAACTTTTCCCAAAGAACTATACATCTTATGATCTATCTGGTATTATATGGTCAACAGTCATGTCCAAGAATTTTGATATGTTCTTGGCCTGATATCTTCTTTATTTTTCAAAATAATAGGACTCTTCATTTAGAAAAGCTGTTCCAAATATAATGTCAGAATTTCCCATATCTAAGTTAATAAATCTACATTTTTCTGTTTTATTTTTTACAAGAGTGACCCCTTGACTAAGGGTAGTCCCTCATTTTAGGTATTCTTCATGTTGATGTGGGGGGGGGGGGGGGTCCATGTGCAAAATAATGAATAGTACATTATACTTCAAATGATTGAATACATAAATAAAAATAAGTTACAGCAAGTGTAATGTCAATAAATTAGTGAATAAACTACTATTTATTATCTTCATGGTAGTACTGCATCATTGAACTTTGTCAATCAGCAATACTTTTATTCTTATTCTGTGTAAGAACCTCCTTGCAGTTGAAAAATCATTTGCCATGTTCACGTTTTTACAATTCTGACCAACAAACAGATGAATACAACACAAGTTCAATATCTAGCATGTTAAAATAATCTTGAGAGAAAACGTTTTTGATTGGCTGATTAATTTGATCATGAGAAACACACAATTTCATTGGCTGAACACGATTTTCCTCCATTGGACACAGTTCAAAATCGGGAACAACAATATTTTTCGTGTATATTTTCACCAAATCGTGTTTTAGAGGGTTTTTCAGGAACACGATCGTGCAATCGTGACAAAGGGTCAAAATCATGTAGTACACGCCTAAATCGTGAAAGTTGGCAGGTATGTACAACCTTTATATGGTTTTCTGTCTTATTAAATAAGATAAAAAGTTATGAAACAAAACATTTGCTGTAATACCATGAATACAGTAGGAGCTGTTTAATGTTTAGATCAGTTTGGTTCAGACGTTTATTTTATACTTTTCAGTCGAGATGGTTTGGACTTGGAAGACGATATCGATCATCATCAAAATCTGTAGCGTATTGATGTTGGTCGGAGTATTAATCACCATATTGTTTATGATTTCAGTGTGGACTTCTATATGGATCAAGAACCAGACACAGAAGACCATCTGTTTCTGTTGAAGAAGGAAAAAGTCTCATGAAAAATATGTATACTTAATTTATTATTCTTCTGTCCAAAAAAATTAGGAACTACTTAATTTTGATATTTTTTCTGTATACTTGTTTATCTAGGTGATAGAGTAAAACAATCTGTGCAATTATATTATTGTATGCTAGTTATTTCTTTAGGACTTCTTTCCTGAGAGTAGTAGTTTTTTGACTGAGATAAACAATACATTTTGTACTTAAAACTAATTAAATTAAACAAAATTAACAACGAAAGTTTAAAATCACAGTTGATCTCATATTTTATTTGTTATATGTGTACATTTTAAGGTCTCCAAGTATCACATGGGTTCCTTTATACTGTAAATTCAGAAATTATTGGGTGCATTTATTATATGTATATTAATTGTGATGAAATTTCAATAAACCAGAGGTTGTCTTTATCAAAATCACTTCTTACTGGAATTAAAAATAACATTGGAAGATGCAGTTGAAGGGTTAGTGATATGTTTGTACTTATAATGTTTTACAATATTGTTAGTGTTTGTTAGTCAGGCTTGATTGAGTATCTTTACATGAACTTATCACAAAGCGACAGAATCATATATAAATTTCATGAATAATAGCACTCCACCATTCACCAAAAAATTGTGTTTATTAATAATGAATGTAAGTGATTGATTTATCTTAAATTATTCACTAATGATAGAATTTAAGTACATTGTTTTAGGGATCATAGATTGTGATGTACACATTGTATTTTAGTTGGTACATTATTTTGGGATCATACACGTTGTATTTCAGTAGAAATATAGTAGCTTATAGTAGCTCTTGTTTTACCCCAATATATTACTCAGGTGATTAATGATATAAATTGCACAATAATAAAGAAATTATGCCATTTTGAACAATTTCAGTTGAAGATGATAAGGTCCTTCTTTAATCTATTGTTGTGATATTTAAATTTGCAAACCGTAGGACTTATTTTATATTTACACTGATTACTTTTGGGTTTACATGGAAGGGCCTGTCAAACTTATCCTGTTTTAGTAAACAAGGGTAGGTGGCTGATAATACATTTTGTTTATGACTAAGCTACTATAATTCTACCGTTGAGTAATGTATTTAATAACTTATTTTTTTGTTGTTGTTTATTGAAAGAGTTTAGCACTTGTTTTATTATTCACTTATTTTATGTTTTTATTTTGATGACATTTATTACACATATGTGAGGGGATAATCTGTAGATGGTATCATTAATTAATTCATTCTTTATTATTATACAGTATATTTCACCAATGTGTTTTTGTGATATTTTATGACCAAGGTTTAAGGAAATCTACAATTTAAAAATATTTATCTTCTTGTGACACATTAAAATATGCACATATAAGCTTTCATCATATAATACTCATTTTTATAAAACATTTATATATCTTTTAGTTGTTTTATTTTAATTGATTATGTTCTTTGTTAAAAAGAAATTAAGACTAGGAGTGAAAAATTAAATATTTTCGACACAATGATAGCTTTCAATGGAAAAGGATCGGGATTTGGTTCTTTAGCTATATAACTCAATGTTTTTTGTCAATTGTGTTTGTAAGGGCATTATTTCTCATTTAAACATAAATTTTATGGGCCCTTTATAGCTTGCTGTCTGGTGTGAGCCAAGGCTCTGTGTATCTGTTTTATACATTGTGACTTGAATGGAGAGTTGTCTCATTTGCACTCATACCACATCTTCCTATATCTATGAAATGTATCAAACATCCGTATAAATGTGTCATTTTCTAAGATTTGCAGCCTTCTTTAAATGTGCCATTATATATATATATATTACACACAAGAGTTGTAGTTGTTATATATTAAATTACTAGTCCCTTTTTATAGAGAGAAGTTTATTTAAATATCAACAAATGTTTCAAATTGAATGAAATGTTGTTTCAGTAATAATATTTTCTATTATAAGTTGATACACTATATGTTAATATCATAGTCAAAGTAAATTCTTAAGAATCATTTCCTTTGTTGAAATTTTTACAAAATCTTTTTTTTTATTATATTTTACAGCATGAATATATATAGCAGGCCAGGGTGCTTTTCATTGAATTTATCTATGCAAAAGGGCAGTATTATCTATATATTAAGGTGTGTGGTCTAATCTTGTGAATATATTTATACCATTCAAATGTTTTTTAAGAAGGTTAATTGTATATGACATTTTATGGAACATTTTTCTTTTTTTTTACGGAGGGCAAACAAAATTTCAAGCTAAACAGTTTATAAGTTTTGAGTCAACCTATGTGACATTGTTTGATTATAAATTAGAATATTAATCAAGATTTATGAATATTTTATTCATGATTTATGAACGCAATAGTTTTTATTTTTATCTAATGAAATATTTCCATTGTTTTGTTCAAGGTTTATCCAGATTATTGTTTTGACACATTTATTCTGAAATTAGACATTGTATACTATACAAATGTCAATGTACACTTATATATACTATACACATACTGCTTTTGGTTTCCTTATTCTAAGCTGAGTGTCATCTTTAACATGCATGACATATTTGCCACTGGACATTAAGCAACCAACAATCATTAATCAATCTATTCTGAGTGAACTGTAGTATTTAAATAAATGGCACAGTTCATTCTAGTGCACTTCTTAAATATCAAATAACAATAACTATGTCACATTAATGAAGATTTAGAAGTACAAATAAGTTTTATATTGTGTAAAAGTCTACTTTCTATGAAACAGTTTGCATTGAACATGTATTTTGCTTTAAAAAAAAACATCAGCAAAAACATGTCAAGGCAAATCTGTTACAAATTCAAGTGTTTAAAATTTTTAAAATAAAAACAAATCCTTAATAGTGTTCTTGAAAAAAAATAACCCCAACTGTGACATACATGAATTGTTTCCAAAATAGACTTATATTTTACTGTCTTACTGGTACTTATGAATAATGCAATGTGAAGGGATGAATATAAGAGAGAGAGACAGAAGAAGTGTGTCATAACCTCTGTGACCTGCTGGATCACAAAGGTCTTTTGTTAACAGCCAAATGAGGTGCAATAAAATTATTTTTTTTTAAAATCGTTTGTTAATTTGTTTATGATCACTGTTTACATAAATTTAAAATGGTAAATTTGAGTTAGCTGATAGTATACACAAGCAAATAGTCCTTAAAAGCATGATCTTTTTGGATAATCATGAAAGTCCTCTTTTGAAGTGTCTCTTCCTTAGAAGTCGTTGTTTAGTTTGTTTATTGTTCAGGGTCTGGCTGTAATAAAGATGTTTCAAAACTGGCATAGAGTTTTCAAGAAACTAGCTGGTGTAAAGATGTTTCGAATCTGTAAAGTTGTCTAGAAATTGGCTGATATTAAGATGTTTTGAAAATGATGTTCTGTTTTCAAGAAGCTAGCTGATGGAAATATGTTTAGAACTGGCTGTTGAATAGATGTTTGGAAACTGATGTAAAGATGGCTAGAAACTGGCTGGTGTAAAGATGTTAAGAAACTGGTTTAAAGTTGTCTAAAAATTAGCTGGTGAAAAGTTGTCTAGAAACTGGATAGTTTAAAGATGTTTCTAAACTGATGTAAAGATGTCTAAAAACTGGCTGGAATAAAGATGGTTATAAACTGGTATTAAGTTGTTAGAAACGCTCGAATAAAGATGTTTAGAAACTGGCTTGAATAAAGATGTTTTGAAACTGTTGTAAAGTTGTTTAAAAATGGCTGGAATAAATATGTTTAGAAACTGGTGTAAAGTTGTCGAGAAACTGACTGGTGTAAAGATGTTTAAAAACTGGTGTAAAGTGGTCTAGAAACTGATGTAAAGTTGTCTAAAAACTGGCTGGAATTAAGATGTTTAGAAGCTGGTGTAAAGATGTCTAGAAACTGTCTGGTTTAAAGATGTTTAAAAACTGTTGTAAAGTTGTCTAGAAACTGGTGCAAAGTTGTCTAAAAACTGGCTTGGATAAAGATCTTTAGAAACTGGTGTCAAGATGTCTAGAAACTGGCTGGTGAAAAGATGTTTAAAAACTGGTGTAAATTTGTCTAGAAACTGGTGTTAAGTTGTCTAAAACCTGGCTCAAATAAAGATGTTTAGAAACTTTTGTTAAGTTGTCTAGAAACTGATGTAAAGTTGTCTAGAAACTAGTGTTGAGTTGTCTAGATACTGGCTGGTGTAAAGTTGTCTAGAAACTGGCTTGTGTAAAAATGTTTCGAAAGTGTAGAAATTGCTGGTGTAAAGATGTGGGGAAACTGGTGTAAACTAGTCAAGACACTGGCTGGTGTTGAGAAATTAAAAAAATGTTGTAAAGTTGTTCGGCGACGCGTGTCAAGATTATAATAGGTTATTTAGAGGCTGGGGTATAGATTATCCTTTTTTTGTGGAAGACATCTTTAAAAAGAGAATAGATACTTTAAAAGGCAATTAATCGAGCTTGTTTCCATTGAAGATCAAAGGTTTAATCGGAGGATATGCTTAACATAATTTTTAGCCGACGTTTGTTGCTATTCCACTTATCATTTTGAGAATAGGATCAAAGGCTGGATCGTGACTGATATATTCCAGTACAGTGGCATGCCTTGCTACGAACATAAGTTCAGTCTGCACTAGAACAAGATGGGATTTTACATATGTATTTCATTACATGATGAAATAAGGAGATGTGATAATAAGACATCTTTCAAATTGAAGATAAGAAGATTGTGTCAACATAAGGCCATCAACAATAAGCAAATAAACTCATCATAAATACCAATGCTAGTACCATATAGTAAGCTATAAAACACCCAATGTGACAATATTTGGAACAATTAAAGTAACTCAAACAAAAACCTTATTTAGGACAAAATAATAAATGAATACAAATATGACAAGTGACAAACAACGAAAACTTCTCAAGTAAAGTTTCACAATTAACGATTCACATACTGCGTTCATAGTAATGTGCATACATAAAGTGTAAATAGAGACACAATGTACATGCTGTGAAAATGGTAATGTGTGCACACAAAGTACATGATGTGTTAATGGTAATGTATACCAACAAAGTACATGATGTGACAATGGTAATGTGTACAAACAAAGTACATGATGTGACAATGGTAATTTGTACACACAATTCATGATGTGTAAATGGTAATGTATACACACAAAGTACATGCTGAGTAAATGGTAATTTATACACTTAGAGTACATTCTGTGTTAATGGTTATATCAAAACACAAATTGCATGCTGCGTTTAAGGTAATGTGTACACATAAAGTACATGCTGTGTGGATGGTAATGGGAAGACAACAAAGTACATGCTGGCATAATGGTAATTGTACAAACAAAGTATATGCTGTGTTACTGGTAATATGTATAAATAAAATGCATTATAATTTCATGGTGAAATACAAAAAGTACAATTATTCCTTACACCAAATGCATTGGTTCTATTGCAAATAGTACATGTATGAGAAACAAATCAAACCACAAAATCTTAACATGGACCAATGATCAATGAAAATGATGTCAATGTCATATGAACCATTTCAGACGGACATATACACATATATCTTTGATATATTTCTTATAGTATCTGATAAAAAATTCACAACAACACGTTTAATTAATTCCCAAGCGCTCTTCTGGATTTATCTTCTTCAGGAACGCTCAAAGCCAAACATTTGAAATCAAAGATATGTTTAAAAGAGGGACGAAAGATACCAAAGGGACAGTCAAACTCATAAATCTAAAACAAACTGACAACGCCATGGCTAAAAATGAAAAAAAGACAAAAAGAAAAACAATATTACACATGACACAACATAGAAAACTAAAGAATAAACAACACGAACCCACCAAAAACTAGGGCTGATCTCTGGTGTTCCAGAAGGGTAAGCAGATCCTGCTCCACCTGTGGCACCTTTCGTGTTGCTCATGTGATAACAAATCCGGTAAATAGTCTAATTCGGTAGGTCACATTCATTAAATGGAAGGGGATTGTAGTTACGACGTAAGGAACATATCCGATATCATTTGTGAAAGGGTTATTCCATAACGGTCAACCAACTCGTGATGGCGTCCGTCAAATTTACGAAGGGATGATTTCAACTTCACCATTTGGAACTCTTGGTTTAATAGCTTCCTTGTGAGCAGCAACCCTCTATCAAGAAAATCATGATAGGAAATGCAATCACGGGAATATAGTATCAATTGGGAGATATATACCCCGTATGCAGGTGCTGCTGGAATGTTGCTACTTAGAAATGGAAAGTTCACAATTGGAAAGCTGAAATCATCTCTTGTTTTGTTTTCAATCGAACCTCATTGTCAATTTCTAGATGTAAGTCAAGATGTGAAGTCGACATAACTGTTTCTGTAGTATCCTTTATCTCTAGTTCAATGGGATAGATGCGTTCCACATAGTCACCAAATTTTGAATTGTTTAGTGAAAAAACATCATCTATATAGCGGAAAGAAGAGTTAAGGATATTGCTAACTTCTTATCTTTCTTCCTAAGAAGTTCCTGCATGAAGTCAGATTCATAATAATGAAACAAGTTGGCAAGTAGAGGGGCACAGTTTGTTCCCATTGGAATGCAGACAGTCTGTTGAAAAACACGTCCTCCGGATGTAACAAATATGTTGTCAATCAAGAAATCAGGCATCTTGATAATATCAGTTTCAGATAATTTTTTGTTTGAATCAGAGTGATCCTTTACAAAGTAGGATTTATCCCCCCCTAAGACAAGATACTTGTATCTACGTTGGCCATTTTTTTTTATGAAGCAAAGCAATACCAACTCTTTTAATTTGTCTTTTAGTTTGAAATGTGGAATACTTGTGTAAAGAGTAGAAAAGTCAAATGTGTTAATACTGTTACAAGATGAAAGAGAGTTAGATTGTAAGTACTCTAAAAGATCTTTGGAACTTTTAAGTATCCACATCTTATTCACGCCACCTCTAGAATAGACAGTTTCACAATAACTTTGAAGCCTGTCTTTGATTGCTAATAAAATAGATGTTAATAATTTAAAAAGAGGTTTCGTTGAGCACTTGGAAGACCCAGCAATATACCGTTGTTTGTAAGGACACTTATGTAGTTTAGGTATCCAATACAGTAATGGAAAATCCAGTTCTTCATCTTTGGTTGAAATTCCAAAGGAACATAGAACAGACCTATGATTATCCAGGGATTTCCTCTTTGGTAAGTGTCGTGAGGGTATATGTTGAGTTTCCAAGTGAATTGTCAATACCTAATTCGTTTATCAAGCAGTTAATGTAATGACTTTTAAACACAAAAACGATGTTATTTGGGGTTTATCTGCGGGGACAACAACATAATTGTCATGGAGGTCGGATAGGTGTTTTGCAACATTTGGGTCTTTAAAGATTGACGTAGCATGGGCATTGATGGACCCATTCAGTTTCTTTATTCTGATTTTTATCAACGGCCTCACTGCCTTAATCCATTTGGAAGGAGTGTCTACGTCTTTCTTCTCGCGCTTAGCCCATTGCCTGGCATAATCCTCGACCGAATCCATCAAAATTTTAAAGTTGTATTTCCAATCGATGGATTTAGGCTCACGATATTTCGGACCTTTCGATAACACACTTCGTAGAGAAGTGTTATTAACAATGTTGAGGTCATCGGTAATTACGTGGCCAGCAGGATTATATGTGAATTGGGAACTAGCACAAGTGCAAACAGGAGGTTTAGACTTGAAGTTGTCAATATCGAGATCCTGCAAAACGTGTTTGTAATTGAAAATTTTAGTTGCAATAGGTTTGGTATAGGTATAAGAAATGATTGGTACAGACTGGTCTTTGAAATAAGGAGGTATTTTAAAGGTATATGAATAGTATTTCCATTGAATGGCTCTACATCTCCTTTGTTTATAATAAATAGGATGTGATATTTAGTTTAATTTGCAATTAGATCATAATTTGATGGTGATAGAGCTAAATTGCAAAACCTGATTTTTCCATCAGAGAACAATTTAAGGTCTTTCCACCGAAAAACAATGTTTTTTAATATAGAAGTTGTAAAATTAAGTGTAAAAGGTCATTTCAATCGTCAAATGATAGCATATTGTATGCTGATTCCAAAAATATATGGTTTCTATACAATATTTTTTAAATAAGGGAAATAATTTATTACTTCCAGTTTGAAAAATGTCACTTCCATATTTTTTTAATATTTCCTGGACACTGATTCCAAAAATATCTTGTTATATATACTTTTATATTACTGAAGTACAAAAAAAGCTACTTCCGGTTTACTCAAGGTCACTTCCGTTTTTTTCAAGCTTAATAAATGGTTTGATACCTTTTGCCAAAAGTCGAAAGGCTTTATCATGTATATATATGAGGTAAAAGCAATGGTCAAAATCTAGAACGTCAATTAAGATATGACCTTGAGATCAAATCAAAAGACCATAGGTCTTTATAATATTTGGTTAATGAGTTAAATCACCAAAACCGTATTTTAAAATACAAGAGTTGAGAAAACTCCCTTTTATGTTCAACGTACCCTTTCAATCAAAATTTACGTGTTACGACATGTCGCAACTAACAATTTAGTAAAAACGTTTTGTTGATATCTTATACGGTTTTTGTTAATAAGTGAAAATAAGCCAAATTCAAAATTAGAATATGCCCTTGACCTTGACCTTGACCTTATTTTCCTTTTTTTTTGGACCAAGGACATCAAATCGAAAGAACCTAGGTCTCTATCACTTATAGTTTACAAGATAGAAATGCATATCACTTATATCAAATGCATAAGGGGAAATACATCTCATATTGCTTCGGTCAAAAAAGGACAAATTATGCGAAGAATATAACGAGCAATTTTATAAAATAAATTTGTCGTATTCTTTTACGGTTGCGAAGGAGTAGTGGACACAAGGAAAACCGTGTTTGGGGAGATAACTATTACAAAGAAAAGTATTCGGTTAGGCAGGGTAAATTTCAAAAGCTCATAAACTGTTTGATATCATATACCAAATATCTTGCGACGTATTGACTTAATCCACTTCGTCCCATGGGGGACATAGGGCGACTACAGTAGCTTTCCATCTTTTCCTGTCCTTGGCTAGTTTCTTTGCTTCACCCCATGTTTTCCAAATTTTCTGAAGATCAGATGTTAAATCTCTGCGCCAGGTGGAATTTTCCAATCTAGTGCCTGTCTTGTTACATCTGTGTTGCTTTCACGTAAAGTGTGTCCAATCCCTTTCCATCTTCATGTTGTTATCGTGCTTTCTATTGGTTCTTGTCTTGTCCTTTTCCACAATTCTCTTTTTCTTGATTGGATGTTTTCATCTAACCCACTTTATGTACTGATAACACTTCCAAGATATGTTAATTCACGGACATCTTCAATTTCTGAATCTCTCACTTTGGTTTTGTTAAGTTGGTTTGTGTTTACCCTCATGGATTTTGTCTTTTTTGCATTTATATACAGTCCTACTTGTTTTGCAGTTGTTTCAAGGTTGGCTTCTTGCTTTTGTGAGTCTTCATAGCGATGGGAAAGCTGGCATATATTATCGGAAAAGTCCAGGTCTTCAAGGCATGACTGTAATGTCCATTTAATACCCAAAGGAGTACTGTATAATTTCCGACTCACCCAATCTATCACTATCAGAAAAAGGAGAGGGGAAAGTAAACATCCTTGTCTGACATCGGTTGATACAGGAAATGGATGGTAGAGTCTCTGCATGGCTCACTTGGCATGTAAACCCGTCATATAGCTGTTGGATGACAAATATGTGATTTGTTTCGGGTATTCCATAATGTCTAAGGATGTTCCATAGTACTTGATGCTCTAAACTATCAAAGGCCCTCTCGAATTCAACAAATGTTAAGTATAGGGATGTCTGCCATTCAATTATTTCCTCGATGATGATTCTTCATGTGGCAATTTGGTCAATACATGATCTCTCTTGTCTGAAACCGGCCTGTTCGTCTCTTAGTAACTTACCAACATCTTTTTATACCCCCGCTTTCAAAAAAGGGGGGTATACTGTTTTACCTCTGTCTGTCAGTCCGTCCGTCCGTCAGTCAGTCCGTCCCATGAATATTTTTCGTCGCATTTTTCTCAGGAACTACAATACAAGGATTTCTGAAATTTGGTTTCAGGATTTATCTAAGTCATTTATACCGTGTGATGCGTTTTCAGATTGATCACTTGACAACTTCCTGTTTACCGAACACTTGTATGATTTTACACATGATAGCCAAGTTGAAAATTTTCGTCACATTTTTCTCAGGAACTACAATACAAAGATTTCTGAAATTTGGTTTCAGGATTTATATAAGTCAGCTATACCGTGTGATGCGTTTTCAGATTCATTACTCGACAACTTCCTGTTTACCGAACACTTGCATATTTTTACACTATTTATATTATCCACTTGCGGCGGGGGTATCATCAGTGAGCAGTAGCTCGCAGTTTCACTTGTTTAACCTCTGTAGGATGATAAGACATAGGACTTTGCTAGGAATGGAAAGCAAAATAATTCCTCTCCAATTGCTACAGATTGATTTGTCGCCTTTCTTTGGTACTTTAATAAGGATTCCTTTACAACAGTCATCAGGTATATGTTCATCATTCCATATTTTGTTAAGTAGTTGGTGAAGTTTATCAATACATATGTTATCCACTGCCTTTATAGCTTCAGGGACGTATTGCGAAACAAATATTTATCGCAAGTACAAAATTAAGTGGAAGAAAAACAAATCAGAAGAAAAACAATAGGTATTCTCACAGAAAAGTGGAAAGCCCTAATTAAACACCACTGTCTTAAATGGAAAATAAAAATACATTGAAAATAAAAGTAATCATTTCATTTGTTAATTTCAGTATAGTGCTTTCAGCGTGAAACTGAAATTAAATAAACCACGTTTAGGTCTTTATTATTTTTTTAAGTCAGTTACCTGGGTATATTACTAGAAGAAAATGATCAAATATTTTATTAATCAATCAAAGATAATAAAAACTACTTTATACTGTAGTGTCTTATTTTCTTGTCGTGTATTTGACGAAATATGTCTTTTCTTTTGTATAACCACAGATACAGGTTAATTCTGTAAAACCAACTGCTGTAATGACGAAGATGACAAAAGGACAAGAGCATACAGTGACAAGTTTACTCGAATAACACCGATGGGGAGGTTTGCTGGTAAATATACTTAACCGAAAAATGGAAAGGTTTATTCACAGTTGATCATATTTCATCAATTCGAGGTACAAGAACAAAATATAAGTAAAAGCAAACCACTTTGTTTTTTGTTCTTTTAAACTTTATGATAGTTTAGAGAAATGAAGGTTTAAGATCAAATAAAATGTTATCTAAATAAACGTTGTCAATGATTTGAAATTTGAACACTCTTTCCATTCTATATTCTATGTAATATTCTATAGTGATATATTTCATATTTATCGTTCAAGTTATGACCCATGATTACAAGGAATTTTAGACTTTCAACCAAATTTTGAAATGGTTCTTAAATATCCAATACCTCCATTTTATTGTTGATCTTAAACACCATTTAAACTGTTTATTTAGTGCGTTTGTGTTTATAGCTTTTTTTGTTAACCTTTTCTAGATAGTAGGCACTTCAGTTTTGATGTTTATCTTGCTTTGTGGATTAATGAGGTTTGAACGCCGGTAAAAAAATATTGATTCTAATTTATCAATTAACAGAGGGACGAAAGATACCAAAGGGACAGTCAAAATGTGTTTTCAGGAATACTTTTTATTTAATTTCGAGAAACTGTAATAAGCATACATGGTGACCAATTTTACATCTTCAAAAGGTTAGCATAACCGTTACTTTAAAGTGAATCCTAGTATGATCGAGTTATTTCCCCTAGGTAGTTATTTTCTTTTTGGATACTTTCAACTTTTTTTTAGCTATTGACGACTTTTTGTATTATTCAGCTAATATTCTTATTACAGAAATAAAAGATGTTGTGAACGCCGTAGTATTTTTACTGAGTGACAAGAGTGACATGATAAGTGGGGAGTCTCTTCGTGTCGATGGAGGAGTAGGAGTATACTGAACCAGAGGGTGACGAGAGAGGCATGACAAGTGGCGAATGTATTAGTGTCGACACAGGATTAAGAGTAAACTGAACCATGTGAACCAAGGCTATTCATTCTGCATTGACTTAAAATACCTATAATAAAGATACATCTTACAGTATAAAGTATGTTTTAGCAATCCTATCGTTTTGCTCAATATTAAGAAGTAAATAATGTTTTGGAGCAAGGTCAAGTTAGGAACATTTTTTGATGCATTTAATGTTCCAAATGAGGCCGCATGCATCCGCCTTTTTAATAACCTAGAGAACTATTTTGAACTCTTGATTTACATGACTTATTAAATTCAAGGGGATAGATATAACAGCAATCAATGACAACCACTGAATAAAAGGCTTCTGACTTGGGACAGGCACATATACAATGCGGCGGGTTGTACATGTTAACGGGCGCAGAACACTTTTTTCAACATGACACAGTGATTTTAAAGCACAAAATAAGATCATTAGAACAATTTATAGATATAAATTAGGATTGAATTATCTGATCGAAACAACACTGTTATATATGACAAGTTTATTATGTAAATGTCGTATATATAAAACATGCGCTAGAGGCCTTGATCGAAATAACAAATATCCTATAACTAAATCTGACAGTGACCCAAGACTTTCCATTTATTCATCTTCTCCAAATCCTGAGATAATGAGACATGTCGTAACTATTACCTTGTCATATCTTAATAAGAAAAAATATAATTCCAATGTCACTGCGTTGCACTATCACAGGACAATAAAAAAATTTTTTTTTATCTTTTTCAACAAACAATTAATAAATTATCAATATCAGCACTTATTTTCGAAAGTGTCAAAGACAACGCTAATACAAATCTATTATATCAGTTTGATAAAATTTTGGCATGAATCGTCCACATGAACATATTATAACAATCTGTTGGGGCGAAAGATACCAAAGGAACGGGAAAAAGTCTTACCACGTAGTCGGATAAAAAAGGCCAAAAAATGACAAATTATGACACAAATCAAATAGAATAACCAACAAGAAAAAACTAATTTCTGACCAAATGATAAATACAAATATGATAGTCAGCAACCAATAACCATTAAAGTACAGTTTCATAAATAACAACTCGTATAAAAGACAGATGACGTTAAGGGCTGATCTTAGAGTATTCACAATTACTAGTACCAAAAGCTACTAATTTGTCGCTTGAATCAGTTAATTAATATGAAGTAAAATATTTTTCTCAAAAATATACTTCGATTTAAACCTTTTAAACAAAGCACGTACTGTGTGTTTTTTGTAATATGTACACTTAAAGTATAGGCTGTGTTTTTGGTACTTTGATATAGGAAGATGTGTTGTGAGTGCCAATGAAACAACTCTCTATCTAAACAAAAATTAAAAAAGTAAACCATTATAGGTCAATGTACGGTTGTAAATTTCTAAATAAGAAATCAACTTTCTCACAGGAATTAAGATTATTTTCTCACTAAAAAAAATATACCACGTTATCCGATTCGAATCTGTAAAGGGATCTGAATCCCACGGACCAAAGAATAAAAAATAATTAACGGTCTGGAAACATTTTTCACGAATGATTGTTTATTCGTAGGAATGAGATCCAGAGTTTTCTTGACTAATGAAACCGTTTTCGGACAATTGCCGTATTTAAGGTAGCCTTTACTTATGTATGTCTGTTTTTTATTTGAGAAATGACAAGTTAAACAGTAGATAGTATCATTTTCTAATTATGCTGTTTCCCATAATATTATAATAACCATTCTGTCCTCATATGACATTTAAATTTTCTCCATTACATAAATGACGTCCCACTTAATTTTTCAAGTATACAGATACAGATAATGATAATATACAATGATTATTACTGTATATAATTATTTACTTTACATTTCATATGTAATTTTTGTTAAGCCCAAATCAGTGTCAAGGCATTTTTAAAAATATAATAATCATTTCCGATAACTAAAAAGTAAAATCACAAAAATACTGAACTCAGGGGAAAATCAAATCGGAAAGTCCCTAATCACATGGCAAAATGAATGACAAAACATATCAAAAACGAATGGCCAACAACTGTCATACGCCTGACTTTGTACAGGCATTTTCAAATGTAGAAAATGATGGATTAAGCTGGTATGGGTTTCTTCCTCCATCTTGGATTGTAAAAAACAGAGAACCAAAGGTCAATATTTTCTATCAGGTTAGCAAAATTTGATGCAGGAATGCATATATTTAATGTGAATTTTCATTTTAAAGAACCAATTAATAAGAATATAACTTTTAAATAATAATATTTTGCAAATGTTTATTATTTTTGGTTGTTTTTTATTATTTTAAATTGGCATTTTAAGGGATGGTAACTCTGAAACAGTGCATTTTCTGAAGGATTCTACATGGAATTTTCCTATTTTGCACTTTAGCCGGGAAAAACTTACGGTGACCCTATCTTTTCTTTTGATATTCTCAAAGCACTGTCTGAAAGCTATCTTTTCCTTCAGTATTTAACAATTCTATCATTTTGTTTAGTTTCTAATCACAAAATGGTGTTTTTTCCTGTATAATCCATACAAAATTTGTCATTTTGTCACGTCCTGTAGCTCGAAAAAATGCGCGGTGACCTATCATTTTTATGATATTTTTCAACATTTATCAATAGATACTACGTTTTGGCAAAGTATGAACAAATTCTATCATTTTTATTTTAGACTCCAATCCCACCTTTAACCTGGTGTGTCTTACATAAGTGACATATAGTACGTAATGTTAATGTAAATATTTGTAAGTATAAAGGATAAAGTCCAGTCCATAGTATTACTTTCCGAAAAGATACAGTCTGTAACAGTGGACCTAACAACTATGTTTAGAACTTTTCATAATGATATAGTTAACAAGCGGTTATATGGTGAATGTTTAAATTAATAATAATTATATTCGAAATTTTGATGTTCCTTTCCAATACTAATAAGTATGATTACTAAATTCAAAAACTACACACATTTGTAGATAAACCAGCATTACAAAGGTGGTCAGTTATGGAAGAGAATAAACTTACCCCCTCCCCCCTTTTCCCCGAGCAACTTAGGGTACTACCGGATTTTGGTGAGGTCCGTGTTGGTTTATGTTTAGTTTTCTATGGTCTGTTATGAATAATGTGGTTTGTCTTTTGTTCGTTCTTATATCTTTTGCAATGTTGTTTCGAGTTTGTCTTCTGTTTGGTATCCTCCACCTTCACTATACGGGATGATTTAATATCACGTAAGTTAAACATTATTATGTAACTCTTATATAAGTGAAAACGTCTTTTATTAATCAAATTTGAAAACACATTCAAAAGTTTAAAAAAAAAATATTTATGTTGTTTAGAAGAGACCTGTCTTCTATCTATACCCAAATATTAACGTAGACTTTCAACTCAGGCTATCATATTTTACAGATTAAAAAAATTAAAGACCACTTTTATGATTTGGACAAAATCTTGACTTTAAAATCTGTCATTTGCAATAAGTAAATATTGCTCTTATCAGAGTCAAAAAACTTTTTATACAGTTTTTATTGATAATGTATCGTTATTACTATGTTATGTACTAGTTAATCTTCAACGATAAAACCCCAGACCGTATAGTCGGCTATAAATGCAAAAGTCGGGAAAGAGATCATTTAGTCTGTCCAGAATTTATATTTAAAGAACATCCGAAAATGTATGCAATGGATGGCCGTGCATTGAGTGCATCCCGTCAGTATGATATTATTCTATAATATGTCATTATGATATATTGCTATTATGAATTACAATATACGTTGAACCACAAACGTCAAAATCATTCAATCGCATATGTTTATGCTATATGTACAAACATGGAACATATTGTGTTTATGTAATATAGATGTAAGAAGATTTAGTATTTAAACATTCAAACGGGAAAACCACCATGAACGGTCTAATGCATATAAAACAGAGAAACGAGACACACTTATGAACCACATCAACAAATTCAACTACTGAACATCAGGTACTTTTAAATGTAACAAAGTACATGGTCATTGTAAATTTCTGAAATAGAGACTCGGAGAGTACAGTAGTTCTTCACAGAAATGCAAATACTTTATCTCCATAAAATAAATCACACGAGATACGAGATCCGTCGAGCGATCAATAGTTCCCGAGGAGCAATTAAAAAACGTGTTTAACGATTGGTAGTTTAAATCTGGAAACGGTTCTCACGAAGCTTAATTGCATATTTTATTCGTGGGAATCGGATACGTAGAGTTATCCTGAATAAAACAGTTTTGGAGAAATGCACCATATTAGGGACGCTTATCATCCGCTTATCTTTTTTGATTTGCAAACCAACAGTAACATCATATAATTATGTTAAATAATAGTGTGATAGTCATTTTGTCATCATATGACATTTAAATATTCTCTTTTTAATAAATGTAGTTACCCTTAACATTTCAAGTATACAGATAAAATATGATAATGATGATTGTATATAAATATTTCCTGAGTAGTTCATATATACATATTTGTTCTTATTCCAAATTAGTGTCATTGCATTTTTAATCAGTAAATATATAATAATAGTTGATATAATAAATAACTAAGAGTTGGTGTTACATAAAAAGATGGATACAACACATACTGTAAATATATATATATTTGTAAAGATACAGGATAAAGTCCAATCCATAGTATTACTTTCTGAATAATACTGTCGAGGCTCGAAATTATCGCTAGTCCGGTGGTCAGAGACCAGAAGATTTTGTCAGCTGGTGGACCATTTTGTCAGCTGGTGGACCAGCAGCTGACAAATAATAAAAGTAAAAGTAAAAATACCTACGAAATAATTTAAACGACACATGAGGGTTCAAAGTCTTACAACTGATCAAATTAATAAATATATATCTGGTGAGCGTCCTTCAATACAACGCAAAATGTGGAAATTTTGAAAGGAGTTTCTAGTAAATCGCCGGACAAAATAAGTAAAATAAGTGACATTTAAAAGAAAGATCGGAATTGATTTTTATGAAATTGACAAAAGGAAAGGTAAATGAATAAAATATCCTGGAAAAAAAAATTGCGAATGGTTAAATTATTTAGTCGATCACAATGTACCGAATAGTATGACATGTAAAAAATGACAGACCTAGATAAGAAATGTACTTTTGAAACATGATCTTCAAATATAAGTTAGATTCTGGACATGTTTATGAAAAATCAGAACAGCATAAAAATTCATTTTTTCAGAACCAGTATTTGAAGCAGGACCAGAAGATTTTTCAGTCAACTGGTCCGGCTGGCCAGAGCACTAGAAAGCTTAAATTCGACCCCTGAATTATACAGTGAACTTCAAAACTGTTTAGTTTTAATAATAACTTGTCTATCAGTATTGTGCAGCTGGATTTATGTTATATGTTGAAATCCATAGTAATTTTAGTAGAAAATATTTTGGCCTCGATCATCTTTGAAGAGGCATTTATTGTTGGTATGCACATATAGGGCAGAAAAATTAGTACCGTTAATATAATTACTTCCAATGTAGAATTGACGCCTTTGCTGATAAACTGTTAGTCCCCGAGGAACTTCGATACTGTCATGAAAATACATATTAATTTAGTTATTCAATATTCAGTTACAAAATGTTAGAATTTATTTTAAATTAAGGAATGTATCTTCCTCATGCAAAAATCTGATGCCTAACCCGGCTTTGACTATACTTTGTGTACTAGTGTGGATTAAAGCTCTTCATCTTTTAATAAATAAGCTTTTGATTTTCAAATATTTTAATCTCGAGCATCACTAAAGACATTTATTGTCGAGATACGCATCTGCTGCAGAAACATTGGTTAATGTTATTGTCAGATGTGGAGCAGGATATACGTACCACCCCTTTCCGATCAACTGAATTGAGATTACGTTTGGCTTTTGGTGCTTAGTGTTTTGTTTTCTATGTTCTTTTCTGAATAATTGTTTTTGTCTTTTTGGTCGTTTTTGAATTTTTGCAATGATATTTTTTAGTTTGTCTTCGGTTTGTGAGTCTGATAATTCATTATTTGCTTCCACCTTTTCTATACGTATTGATTCAATACAAAGTAGGTTGAACATTATTAGTTTACACATATTTAAGTGACCCCAATGTTAGACTTTGGACGCAAGTTATCCTAATTGACAGATTGTAAAAGTTCTTGACCCTAATTTTGACTTTTATCATTTCGACAAAATATTGACCTTAAGGTGGTATGGGTGTCATTCGCCATCTTGGATTGTAAAAAACAGAGAATCTAAGGTCCAAATTTTCTATCAAGTTAGCAAAATTTGATGCAGGAATGCAGATATTTAATGTGAATTTTCATTCAAAAGTACAAATTTATAAGAATATAACTTAGAAATATGAATATATTTACAAGTGTAAATTATTTTTGGTTGTTTTTGAATATTTTCAAATTTGCATTTTAAGGGGAGGTAACTCTAAAACAGTGCATTTTCTCAAGGATTCTACATGAAATTTTCCTATTTTGTCTTTTAGCCGGAAAAAACGCACGGTGACCCCATCTTTTCTTTTGATATTCTCAAAGCATTGTCTGAAAGCAATCTTTTCCTAAGTTATTTTACAATTCTATCATTTTGTTTAGTTTCTATTCACAAAATGGTGTTTTTTCCTGTATAATCCATACAAAATTTGTCATTTTGTCACAACCTGTAGCTTGAGAAAATGCGCGGTGACCTTTCATTTTTATAATATTTTTGAACATGTATCAATAGATACTACATTTTGACAAAGTATGAACAAATTCTATCATTTTTATTTTAGACTCCCATACCACCTTAAAAGCATTCCTTTGCATCAAGAAAATATCGTTTATATCAATTTGATTCTATTCCTTTGATAAAGTTTTTTATAGGTTTGGAGTTATTACTTTGTTGTACTAGTTAGAACAAAATTTGTTTGTGACAATTTCTAATTTTTCTATAATAACTATATAAATAACCAGAGAAAAAATTAGAATAAACATACTTATATACTCACACCACATCTTCCTATATCTATTATATAATTTAACTCAGGGACATTGTTACGTCTAATGATTTTGTTTTACTGCCATGATTGTGGAGCATGCGTGTGACTGAAACATATAATTCGCTGCGTTTACAAGTTGAACTTCGATAAGTCATCAAAATGGAGTACAAACTTGATGGCAAAAGAGCTCTCGTTACAGGGGCTGGAAAAGGTTTGTGAATACACTACTTAGTTTTGGAATATGATTATATATTATATAATTTTGGTCCTCAATGCTCTTCAATTTCGCGCGTCACTTTTGTAGACGAAACGCCCGTCTGTCGCATATACAAAATATCAATCCTAGTAGCTATGATGAGTTTATTTACAGGAACATAAAGACCGTGAAATGTATGTGTATATACAATATTCGATTGCTTATTATACTGAAATACAACGGGAATCGCAAAAGGTTTATAAAGAGTTACAAAGGGCTATGAGATATGAACAATTGTTTAATCCTAGGCATAACACATTTGCTGGTTTCTGAGTATGGCAAATATTTTTGAACTAGCTTTTAGTAACTGTGAGTAATCTTAAATGGGATTTTGTTTTGTGTTTTTTGTTGTTACTTTTTATTTGGTATTACTGTTGCATCGTTTTGACATTGTGGTGGAGGATTTTACGTTTGCAAGAATGTTTGGCTCAAGTGCATTCTTTGGGTGACTGTTCCGGGTCGGAAATTCACAGTTCTGTGGATGTTAAAAGTTGCTTTCTGTCATATATTTTATCGTTTATAGTTTTTTCATAGGAAAGGACTTTGGTTTTCTCTTATAGGTTGTTTAACATTTGTCGCGTCGGGACCTTTTGTTGTTGTGAAAGAAAAGGTCAATTGAACCATTCCTTACTTATCTATGCCTATGGTCTCTATGTTATTATATGCTGATGTTATTGCATTGATTGCACCTGCTGCAGAGAAACTGCAAAAGCAGTTGGATATTTTAAACAAGTGGTGTGAAAAGTGGAGATTAACTCTAGATAAAAACAAAACCAAAATTATTCATTTTAGAAATAAATCAAAACTAAGAAGTAATTTTTTAAATGTGGTGAACGTTGTCTTGAATATAGCTTGTTATAAATATCTTGGTGTACTTTTGAATGAATTTTCAGATTATTCTATAATTTCCAAAGAATTGTATAAATCAGCTAAAAGGTAAAATCACAAAAATACTGAACTCAGAGGAAAATCAATTTGGAAAGTCCATAATCACATGGCAAAATCAAAAAACAAAACGCATCAAAAACGAATGGACAAGAACTGTCATACTCCTGACTTGGTACAGGCATTTTCAAATGTAGAAAATGGTGGATTAAACCTGGTTCTATAGCGCTAACCCTCTCACTTTAATAACAGTCTCGTCAAATTCCGCTACATTTACATGATGCGTTAAATAAACAGTCACAATTAAAAAAATAGTCAAAATATGGGTACATCAGTCATCATCGTATAACAATTTAACAGGACACAAACACATCTACTATCTACGAACACATGGATTGATTTGAGTGTCTGACGTCAGAAAAATTATATACGTCACATAAATTTGTCGTTCAATGTGCATACAATAGTTATCAAAAGTACCAGGATTATAAACAATTTTAAAATTTACATAGGCAATGAACGCATACAGGGTTAAAAAATCAAAAGTATGTAAGAATAAATTACAGAAATAGACCGAGATTCACACTAGTCCAAAAGTTATACATAGAATTTATGAGAATCCAAAACTTTTAAAAGGAACAATTTAACAGGACACAAAAACCTATCTACGAACACATGGATTGATTTGATTGTTTGACGTCAGAAAAATTATATACGTCACATAAATTTGTCGTTCAATTTGCATACAAACAATTTTAAAATTTACATAGGCAATGTACGCATACAGGGTTAAAAAATCAAAAGTATGTAAGAATAAATTACAGAAATAGCCCGAGATTCAAACTAGTCCAAAAGTTATACATAGAATTTATGAGAATCCAAAACTTTTAAAAGGAACAATTTAACATGACACAAAAACATCTACTGTCTAAGAACACATGGATTGATTTGAGTGTCTGACGTCAGAAAAATTATATACGTCACATAAATTTGTCGTTCAATGTGCATACAAACAATTTTAAAATTTTCATAGGCAATGTACGCATACAGGGTTAAAAAATCAAAAGAGCTCTAATAGAGCTCTTGGTGTTATTAAAGCAAAATTTTGTAAAACTGGTGGTATGAATTTTGATGTATTTACTAAATTATATGACACTTTAGTCAAACCAATTTTTACATATGCTTCCGGTGTATGGGGCATTAATATACATAATTGTATAAATAATTTGCAAACCAATGCTTTTAATTTTATCTTAGGCTTAAGCAAAAGAAGCAGCAACTAAGCTGCTAGAGGTGATATGGTTTTTTTTTATCAGGTAATGCACTACTAAAAGTTGAAGTTTTTAAATTATGGAATCGTCTTAAAAGAGGGACGAAAGATACCAAAGGGACAGTCAATGTGACAATACCAGTAATAAATGTAAAAAGGTTCATACCTGGGCGATCAGAAGAAAATCGTCATGGGATTATAGAGTTTTACAGTTAGCTCGAAAATATAGTTTGATTATAAATGAAGAAGATGAAATTAATATGAGTAATGTATGGGACTCTACAAACTTTTGAAAAAGAATCTTGGCACCATGAATTATGGAATTATAAAAATAATATCAATGGTAATAAATTAAGATTTTATAGATTGTTTAAAACTTGTATTTGGTACGGAGCCTTATGTAAAGGTAGTTAATAATAGATGCCACCGACGTATTATGTCACTATTTAGAGTTCGTTACAACTTAAAGTTGAAACAGGTCGATATGCTAGACCACCAGAACCTCTACAAGACCGTTTATGTATTTTTTGTGATAGTTGCCAAATTGAAGATGAAAAACACTTTATTTTTAATTGTTGTTTTTACTCTGATATCAGACATGAATTATATGCCAAAGCCTGTCTTTAAAATGTTGATTTTGAGTATTTATGCGATATTGTAAAACTTCGTTATCTTATGTGTAATGATAATATGGTTCCTCTTTTAGCTAGTTCCCTTTATCATATGTTTTATCGACGAAAACATGTCATCTAGAAATTATATATGTTTTTTTTTATTTTATTTTTTTATTTACGAAACACTTTTTAGATGTAACAAAGCTGTCCTTTTATGTATGTATTATATGTTTGTTTTAATGATAGTGTCTGATAAGTCGTTTTCGGCTTGCATCCTTTTACTTAAATGTTAGGTTCTTATGACTTTATGTATATATATATATTTATATTGTAATGGATGGTGACACTTTAACAAAAACAATCTTAGCTTATCTAATCTTTTTCTATATATAAGTGTTTTCTTTTTTTAGGAATCGGTCGAGGAATCGCCAAAAGAATAGCTGAATGTGGTGCTGAAACTTTCGCACTAAGTAGGACACAAGAAGACCTTGATAGTCTGAAAGCAGAGGTAAATACAGTTCATAAATATTCATTTTAAGTAGGACACAATTAGAATATAACAGTTATTGTTGTTGTCCTTTCGATTGATATGTTTGAGCTTTTGATTTTAACATTTGTTTTGGGACTTTCCATGTTGTATTTTCCTCGGAGTTCAGTATTTTTGAAGCAGAAGTCTGAAAACAGAGGTTAAAAAAGTACACACTCAAAAACATTTATTCTAAGTAGTACACACGAAGACCTTCATAGTCTGAATACAGAGGTAATATTCATTAATATTCACACTAAGTTATGCACTAGAAGACTTAGTGGGAGAGGTGTCTCATTGGTTTCACATCTTCTGATATCTACTTGATAGTCTGAAAGCAAACACAAATACATTCACATTAGTTAGGACACAAGATGACCTGCATATTCTGAAAGCAGAATTAATATACATAAAATGCACACTTAATAGGACACAAGAAGACGTTGATAAAATGAAAAGCAGTTTCATACTCAGAGGTTAATAGTTAGCAAAGGTACCATGCTTATAATATGCAAAGATATCTCAGAAGAAATACAGATAGTGTGGCATAAGAGTTAATGTACATGGCTTGAAATGAGGGCTAATGTACAGAAAGCCTTAAATCAGAGATAATATATGACAGCCTATCATTACGAGAGGGTCACTCTCACGTCAAAATTTAGGTGCTAAGTAACCTATCATTATACAAGTCGGTAAGCAGAACTTTAAATTCAATCATACTGATTTTTGGATACTAAGTGCACGAAATGACGTTGATTGTACAATATGGTGCCGATGGAGATTTCATGCGACGCATATCAGCCTCCCGTAACCACACACACAAACACATGTACACACACCAATCTAGGTTATATTTCAGCCTCCTGTAAACACACACACACACTCACATATCTAGGTTAAATTTCATCATTATTGACTTGTCCGAATCTTGAAGAAAAGGTGACTTAAAATTGTATCAAGTGGTATGAGGATAAATCTCATAAAGAGCATACATTTCAGATCATCAATTAGACGTGTCTCTTTCCAAATACAGGGGGAATGTTAAGTAGCAAATTGCAATCAATGTAATAGCATAACTAAAATCATACCACAAAAGATGAAAAATGGCATTTAAAATTAGTAAAAGCACACACCATGAGTTTCACCCTCAATAGACTCATACTTCAATATTTTGCTTGGTACATCATTGCTCTGTTGATTACAGGTACCAAATAACAACATAATTAACGTGGACCTACAAGACTGGGATAAAACAAGAGAGGAAGTCAGTAAGATTGGTCACATAGAACTACTGGTTAACAATGCTGGTGTTCTCTATTTTAGGTACCCAATATCAACATAATTAACATAGACTTACAAGACTGGGATAAAACAAGAGAGGAAGTTAGTAAGATTGGTCATATAGACTTACTGGTCAATAATGCTGGTGTTGGCAGTGTATTTCCATTCCTCGACATACCAAAAGAAGAGATAGATAGGTGAAAATATATACAGAAATAATTACTTTACAGTCTTCATGCATACAGATATTTGTTCTGTGTGTTTGTGCAGTTTTGATTTCTTTACAGTCTTCATACAGATATTTGTTCTGCCTGTTTGTGCAGTTTTGATTTCTTTACAGTCTTCATACAGATATTTGTTCTGCCTGTTTGTGCAGTTTTGATTTCTTTACAGTCTTCATACAGATATGTGTTCTGTCTGTTTGTGCAGTTTTGATTTCTTTACAGTCTTCATACAGATATTTGTTCTGCCTGTTTGTGCAGTTTTGATTTCTTTACAGTCTTCATACAGATATTTGTTCTGTGTGTTTGTGCAGTTTTGATTTCTTTACAGTCTTCATACAGATATTTGTTCTGCCTGTTTGTGCAGTTTTGATTACTTTACAGTCTTCATTCAGATATGTGTTCTGTCTGTTTGTGCAGTTTTGATTTCTTTACAGTCTTCATACAGATATTTGTTCTGCCTGTTTGTGCAGTTTTGATTTCTTTACAGTCTTCATACAGATATTTGTTCTGCCTGTTTGTGCAGTTTTGATTTCTTTACAGTCTTCATACAGATATTTGTTCTGCCTGTTTGTGCAGTTTTGATTACTTTACAGTCTTCATACAGATATTTGTTCTGCCTGTTTGTGCAGTTTTGATTACTTTACAGTCTTCATACAGATATTTGTTCTGTCTGTTTGTGCAGTTTGATAACTTCGATGAAGAAAACAGGAAACTGTATGCCATACCCGTAGCCAGGGGGGGTTCGAGGGGTTCGGACGAACCCCCCCTTGAAAATTAATAAGCACTGTTAAAGTCGATGTTCTGTTCGAATTGTGACTGTTAAAGTCGAGTTTGTGAGTCAAACGAACCCCCCTTCGGAAATTCCTGGCTACGGGCCTGTATGCATTAGATCTCTCTGGAAGCCCCCATGATTTTATTTAGAAAACAAGCAGCATGATTTATATCAAAACAATTTATTAATGTATTACAGCATAACATAAGAACAAAGTATAACAATCATTGAAAACGACTTCATTCATCAAATTGATACAAAAAACAAAAACCTCTAACAAAAAACAGCGTTGACGTTGAAGGGTATTTATAAATTCCTAACAAGACACAGTATCCATGTTTAGCTATATTAAACACACTGTCCTAAGTGTAAAAAAAGTTGTAGTACGCATGTATATATGACAAACTGTTTCATATCTCTGAAAACGAGCAACATTTACCAACACTAACTGGGAGTGATATAAGGTACTCCGTAATGTACAGCAAAACCTGCTTTATATGTAATCCTTACAAAATAAAAACATAACAACATGCCAAATAAAACAAAACAAACATAAGAAATTATAAATAGAGCCTACACATTTCCCAATCATTGTCAATCTTAAATAAGGGGATGGACAAGACGCCCCCAACTCCCACTTTCTTTCCCCTTACTTCTAGACGAAAATCAATAAATTTTCGCCAAAATATCCCAATAACTACCTCTCTTATTTCACTTTCCACCCCTAACTTCCCCATTACTCCTGCTTCCCTCCAACTGACTCCAGCTTCCCTTATCCCTATGACCCCATCCTAAAGATAATGATAGTTTAAGGTAAAATGGTATAGGCTACTTTATCTACAATCCTTTTGCTTTCAATTTTATATTCTGTCATTGATACTGATATTGATTCTCAGTTAGAATTCATTTCCGCATTGTTTCAGGTTGTATGATATCAACGTAAAAGCAGTGTTCAATGTTTCGCAGGTAATTATTATGACCCGCAAACGATAATTTCCATTTCCAGGGCTATTCGTAAGTTCATTTGGCTGTACCGTATCAGATTAAAGTGTTGTTCGTATCAACTTGAAGATTAATACTAATGTTAATTATGACTTGACACTTTTGAATTGAAACTTAATGTGCTTTATGTTTTGAATACTACCAGGACTCGATATCATTACGTATTATGTTGTTGTTTTATATCTGTTACTTCCTAAAGAAAGTTATATGTAATATGTTTACTAATGAGATACGGCACACGGCGTATGCAAAACAAATTATTTTACATTGTCTTATCGGGCCTTTTATAGCTGACTATGCGGTATGGGCTTTGCTCATTGATGAAGGCCGTACGCTGACCTATAGTTGTTAATTTTTGTGTCATTTTGGTCTTTTGTGGATAGTTGTCTCAATACTATGTGAACGAAGCACACGTCGTACACGAAACAATACTGTGTGGACGTGGCTCACGCCGTACACCAACCAATACTATGTGAACGAAGCACACAGCGTACACCAAACAATACTGTGTGGATGTGGCTCACGCCGTACACCAACCAATACTATGTGAACGAAGCACACACCGTACAACAAACAATAATGTGTGTGCTTATCACACGCCGTACACCAACCAATACTATGTGAACGAAGCACACACAATACACCAAACAATACTACATGTGTGGGTGTCACACGCCGTACACCAACCAATACTATGTGAACGAAGCACACACCGTACACAAAACAATACTGTGTGGACGTGTCACACGCCGTACACCAAACAATCATATGTGAACGTGGATAGAAGATATATTATTTTTTACATTTCATCTACCTTTTTTCATTTATATACATATTTTCTTATTCTTTCAATAAGAGTAATCGTTAAACTAATTTCAAATCTTTTTTATTACTTAGTCCATGTAAGTGACATTTATAAATAATAGCAGAATTTGGGTGTTCGTCAATTAGGCAGCAAATAAACTACAAAAACAACTTATGAGTTGTATGGGTCAACATTAAGACTTTGAAAATTGACATATTATGACTGTATATACATATTATACAAGAAAGTAGTATTCATAACTTGCTGTTGTATATTTATTATACATAGGCGGCAGATCCAATCTCCCATACAGACAGAGTTATCGTCCTTTACTCCTCAATCTCTGTATGGGAGATTGCGGCAGATCAGAATAAACAATGTCATAAAAATCAAATGTGTTGTATATGATTGTCAATGAGACAATTACATTAGCGGTGAAGCTATTGATCACTGTACGATCTACAACAATGATGAAAATCCAAAATATATATAACTTTACCAAAAAAGTCTCAAAGCCTGTTTTAAGCTCTAAAGGGACTAGAAATCCTCAAGTCCTTGTATTGGTACTTTTCTTCATTTATTTGATCATTGTATTAAACCTATAATTTTATATGGTTGTGAGAACTGGGGCACTATTAATATAACCCCTAAGAGAAAATTATCATCTCTCTTTGATATATTTAAGGACTGTGAGTCTGAAAAACTTCACCATAAATTTTGTAAATATATCCTTGGTGTTACTAAATTGTGCACTAATATAGGAGTTCTTACAGAACTAGGAAGATATCCTCTTTACATAGACATGTTAAAACAAATCTTCATGTATTGGCACAGACTTGAGAATTCCCCATCAAACCTACTGAATAATGCATATAAGGAGTATATGCATTTACATAACTTAAACAAAGGTAATAATTCCTGGTACACTAATATACTCTTTTATGGGGAAAAGTTAAACTTTAATTTGGCTTATTGTAAAACCCTCAGTAAATATAAATTTAAAAAATCTCTTAAACAATGTCTCCGAAACAGTTTTCTTGAGACTTGGAAAGTAACCAGAGATTCTTATTTACAGGATAAAGGTAAATTGAGTACTTATTTCAAATTTAAATTTTCATTTGGTAAAGAAACCTATCTTTCCTCTATGAATAATGGCAATTGTCAAATTCTTAATAAAAGGTTAAGTAATCACATATTAAGAGTTGAAACTGGTCGTCATGAACGCAGGGTAAATATGTCAGGTAAATTAGAGAGTATTCCAAGATGTGAAAGACTTTGTCAATATTGTAATTTGAATGTGACTGAGGATGAACACCATGTTTTGTTGCAATGTCCTCTATATCTAACTTCAAGAACCATTTTACTTGATGATTTATTTATGGAATATCCAAAACTAAGAATACTTAATTCGCAAAACCTATGTATATGGATTATGACAAATGATGATGATAATTTTATTGAAAAATTTTGCAAATTTTTAACTTCAAACTTAGAAGTTAGAAATAATACTGTCAAGTGAATTAATACAGGTTTTAATGATAATATTTTGTGAAGAGTTATCTTTCTTTTGCTGAACTGACAATGTCATATATATATGTACTATTCTTTTGTTTTTATATGAATTATATTATAATGTTTAATTTCATATTATTTCTAAACATGTATTTATGTTTTGTCTATTATCATTTATTTGTTTGTAATTCATATGCCTATGAGGGCCCTTTGATTAGGAAATAAACATATTTGATTTGATTTGATTTGATATAGTCATCAACAAAGGTCAAGCTACTTCACTGTAATTTACGGTAGATTTACGTTTTAAGTTTCTATACTCGAAAACATCTTCGAAAAGCAGAAAACTCCCTTCCCCTCCTTCCAAAAAAGTTTACCGACAGTATGTCTGATTTTACATCTTTTACATGCTCTTACTTTACCGAGTACAAGGATGTCCTACACCAGAGCGGTAACCTATAGAAAATCATAAATAACAGAGTCAAAAGTTGGTACTATGAAAATAGTATATTTAGAGTATATAAAACGACCAAAAGGGGGTTGGGAACTAAGATTCTATTCTTGTTGTAGGTAATTGCCAAGCGCATGATAGAAAAGGGGGATGGCGGCTCTATAGTGAATATTTCCAGTATACTATCAAGGACAGCTCAGCCTAATACCAGCGCTTATTCTTCTACAAAAGGTGCCATCGATAATATGACCAGATGTATGGCTCTAGAACTTGGACCCCATAATGTAAGCTCAATAACTGTAGTATGGCTCTAGAACTTGGACCCCATAATGTAAGCTCAATAACTGTAGTATGGCTCTAGAACTTGGACCCCATAATGTAAGCTCAATAACTGTAGAACTGACTGTGTGTTTTATACAGCAAAAACAATTATAATAGAAATAAGGTGTTATAATGTTTTACATCCGACGGGGCACATTGAGGTGGGGTTTTTCCTAGTCTAAGAGTAATATATATATTTGAAAACAAGGGTTACATGAAAACAACATGTTTTCAAGGGAGTCAATTTGTTGACTCATTAGATTTTCTGTAATCTTATTATTCAATAACCATTCATTCCAGCTAAATACAGATATATTTTTTTAACCCATTTCAGAATTGAAACGGAAAATTAAAGATTAAAATATAGATTATAGTAAAAATTAATGCTTTAAGTAGATTTTATAATATAGGAAATATTGGAACTCTTTCATCAAAAGGGATTGGAACGGGATTCTGTATATTCACATGCTCTGTATTTCTGTCCCTTCTCTTTAATTTTCAAACCCAAATGGTTTGACAAAACAATTATTGTAAACAGTAAATAGTGACGAGGGCACTAGCAAACATTTGATTTAGGCAAACTTAAGTAAGAGAATGAAATCGAAAAGTTAATCATAATTGAGAAAGGAAATGGGGAATGTGTCAATGCGACAACAACCTGATTATAGAGCAGTCAACAGCCGAAGGCCACCAATGCGTCTTCAATATATCGAGAAACTCCCGCACCCGGATGCGTCCTTAAGATGGGCCCTTAAAATATGTATACTAGTTCAGTGATAATGGACGTCATACTAAACTCCGAATTATACACAAGAAACTAAAACTAAAAATAATACAAGACTAAAAAGGCCAGAAGCTCCTGACTTGGGACAGGCGCAAAATTGCGGCGGGGTTTAACATGTTTATGAGATCTCAAATTTCCCCCTTTACCTCTAGCCGATGTAGAAAAGTAAACGCATAACAATACGCACATTAAAATTCAGTTCAAGAGAAGCCCGAGTCCGATGTCAGAAGATATAACAAAAGAAAATAAACAAACTGACAATAATACATAAATAACAACAGACTACTAGCAGTTACCTGACATGCCAGCTCCAGACCTCAATTAAACTCATTGAAAGATTATGTCTTCATCATATGAATATCAGGCAAAATCCCTCCCGTTAGGGGTTTAGTATCATACTACCATAAAATATATGAGAAGAACATAACCTGTATCATGCCAACAACTGTGGTTTTTTTTAAATAAATGTGTTTAGTTCCGATGCAGAGACCCTATAAGTAATCAATAGTAATACCAAAATATCCAATCGTTAATGACCCGACAACAGTATCGTAACTATATCCTTTCTTGATAAGTCTGTTTAAAGGTTTCGTAAGCCTTTGAGGTGAATACTGACATTTTTGTGCTTTGTAAAGAATATTACCATAAAAGATTGGATGTGAAATACCTGAACGAATAAGATGTATGCATATTGAGTTATATTTACGAATTATTTTCTTTTACCGATGATAGAATTTAGTAAATGTTTTGACTAGTTTGTGATATAAAAAACGCTGAGTAATAGTTTTTCAGTAGTACATTAAAGGAGTATGTTCGATAAGGTCCTAAAATGGCCCCCTGTTTTAGCGTAAATTTCAAATTCAGATTTATCGACCAATATCACGATAAATTACAGCTAATACATTGACTAGCTAGAATATAAACCATTTTGTTGAAAATTTTACGTTTCTGCGTTTCATTATGTCGTCACAAATTGTACTCATATTGATTTTTCACGAAAAAATCAATACAAATGGGTAAATTTCCATAGATTATTGGACAGGAAACATAGAGCGCATACGTCGACAACAGAGATCTTTTAAACTAATGTTTGTGAAGACATTTAACATGTCTTCTTTGAATCTTAAGCTTGTTGACGCCTGCGCTCTATGTTTCCTTGTCCTTCATTTGGTTGAAATCTAGCTGATTTTGTCAAATTTCACCAAAATCCCTTATTTTGACCTATTTTAGATGTAAAAATCAACGTGTTAGAATTAAACTTGGACAAAAGCAGTTATGTTTAACTTTCTAACATGTCTTTCACACAGTGTGGGAACGGAACTGTACGGTTTTCTAATAATTTGGTCATTCGGGAGACTGTCAAGCGGTGCTCCGACATTCGAAAAATAACAAGTTGCTTGATGGAAACTTTGGCGAACTCTTATGTTCCTATATAACGTTTCTGCTTCAAGTTTTGATAGCTAAAACATTCTTTATGTAAATATGAACCAATAAAATAATAAGAAAGATATATGCATCGAAACGTTTTCCTTAGAATGGTGGAGCTCCGTGTAAAACAATCAAAATGGTCACACAACAGCGATCAAAAATGTCAAATAAACATCGAAAAATCAATGTTTGCTACCTGGATTTTCACATGTACCTTTTCTGAAATATAGTCTTACCTGTCTGAAAGTTTCAAAGCCATTGTCCCAGTAGAAATCCAAATATATTCATTTTCTCCATGTCGGATATTTTCATTGACTGTACAATCACTCGCAAGTTGACTGTAATATCACTCGGAGCCTTCCTGCACAATCACTCGGAGCTTTTCTTTTCATCGTTTGGCCAACTAGACTACTGTTATATGTCAGTTTGGTATGGCAAGTCGTTTGGTAAAGTTAACATACTTTTATGAGAGTTATCTCTCCTTAACCAGTCTTTGGTGTATTCATGCGGATTGCATTCCGTATTTGTATTATATGTTAGTTTATGTTGTTCTCTTGATTTATTGTTACTATACGATGTGGATGTGTTTATGACGAATATAGAACATTATTAACTTGAAATAGTTATATTATTTATGCCAGATTACTACATAAAACTACTCCGAAAGGAGGGTAACCTACTAAGCCTTCTTATGACTTCACGGCCCAGCTAGCAAGCAAGCTAGTCAATGCATTTTGTTGTAAAAGTTTCTAGTGGCATATTAGTCCAAATAATTATGACGTCTGGCAAAAAATAAAATAGCCTTGCCAGACGTCATAATTATTTGGACTAGTGGCATATGACTAATTATAACTCTTAAGTAGATAATGCTAAATAAAGGCAACAGTAGTATACCGCTGTTCAAAACTCATAAATCCATGGACAAAAAACAAAATCGGGTTAACAAACCAAAACCGAGGGAAACGCATTAAATATAACAACGACACAACACCGAAACGCAACACACACAGAAACGGACCAAGCATCAGACAAAACACCACGAGAATAACAATTATAACATGAAAACCAAATACATGAATTTGGGATAGACAAGTACCGTGCCACGTCTTATCTCAATATCTCAAAAATAAGAGAAAACACAAACGACTCAACGTTAAAATGCAACACACACAGAAACGAACAATAGTATAACAATGGCCATCTTCTTCTGCCACATTCATGATCAGTTTATGTTTTCCATGATACTTTTGTCATCTAAATATTTATTAAAACTACTGCAATCCAATACAATATATGTCTGGTATGATTTTTCTCTCCTTTTTCTGTTACGATTTTTGGTATTGTTATCGATTTTTGTTTTAACCTAAATTACACACTCAAAAGTGTTAATGATTTTTGAACGTTTTATTTGAATGGCTGCAGCCTGCATTAGCGGATCTGGTATGTGGGGAGAGGGAGTTTTTGGTGGTTGAAGCCTATTTTTTTTTTCGATTTTTATGGTGTTCCGTGGAAACGCGGGATCCGCACCTGGTCTGATATCGTCAATGATAGTATGATGATCCGATTATTCATCTGATTTTTATAGTTTGGTCTTGTGCTGTGATAGTTTTTGGGAGAAATGAGCGCACACAAACATTTTTACCCTTGCCAAATTCTTTATGTACCTGTTTTAAGTCAAGAGCTCGTAGTTCAGTGGTTGTCGTTGGTTCGTGTCTGTCATATATGTTTTTCGTAAATTGTTTTATTATGAATTAGGCCGTCAGTTAAATTCGAAAGGTATTGATTCTTATTTTTCTTTTCGGGACCTTTTATAGCCGACTATAATTGCTTAAATCCATTTATTTTTTAACTTTGACAATCATATCACATCTCCTTATTTTTATGTTGAAAATATAAATGTGGTTTGATAAAATGTTGTTTTCCCTAAATAAAAACAACTGTTTCGTTCGTTTGTCGGATGCTATAGTTGGGAATATTAAAAAGTTCCTGAATCGTGACATTGATATAAAAAAAAAATGTTGAAGAATTTTGTGTTTTCTCTGTCTTTCAGATAACAAGTCCTCTCCCATCCTTGATAAAATTTAATTTTACTGGAGCTTTTTCTACCAGTAGCTACATGTATAGCTTGTAATAAACAGACATCTCATTTGTAATTATACCACATCTTCTATTTTAATATCATGTTTATTGACATATACGTGTCTTTTCTTGGGTCAGTGGTTTGCTACCACAATTCCACATTCGAATTCCTTGTTATACCAAATTAAAAAGTGTTGGGTATGTGTAGATACACCATAAGAGAGGCTACATTTCACGATTAAGCTTTGCTTTGAAATTTAGTTCATCCTATGGTGTATCTACACATATAGCCAATCACTTTTTTATTTGGTAAATGACATTTGTCAAGTTTTCAACTGATATCACAGGAAAGAAAATGTGTTACAATGTAGTTTCTTGCTAAACGTGTGAGGAATCTTACATGACCATTTTCAATCTTCTGGTAAACCAATCAGAGGGTCGATATGGAACTGTGGTGTATGTGTCGATTCCCTCACACTTTTTCAAACAAACTATGGTACATATCAAGTTACAATATCCCGATCCTGTGCTGAAAAATTCTTTGTTGTATTGTTCAAATATGTATGTATTATTTTTCTAAAATTGCTGGTGAATAATACATTAAGTAAAATTAAAAATATGCCAATTAACTTTCCAGAGAATCTTTTCGGTATATATAAATATTTATTTTGTACGAGGATTATTTTCATTTTTATTTAAGATTAGATTCTTAACATATTTTGTACTGTCCTTTTCTTTTTGTCTTGTATACTTATTCAGTGGTTGTTTGTTTATGTGTTACATATTTTCGTTCATTTTTTGTACATAAATAAGCCGTTAGTTTTTTTAAGTCGTTTTACATTGTTATTTCGGGACATTTTAAAGATGCGGTATGGGCTTTATTCATTGTTGACGACCGTACGGTGACCTATAGTTGGTAATGTCTGTGTCATTTTGGTCTCTTGTGGATAGTTGTCTCTTTGGCAATCATACCACATCTTCTTTTTTATGTGTAGTGTACACGTTTTGTTTTTGTCTTTGATATAGTCACCTTAAAAGGGTTCCTTGATATAATCTTAATTGTCAAAATGACTGGTTTTGTGCTTATTTTCACTTCAAATACCATAGATGAACAAATAGGACAGCAATAAACAACCAATGCAATGCATATGCAATGTATTTAATAAATTTGGCCAAGCAATTCTACAGGAAAGCTCCAAGTGATTTACAGGAAGGCTCCGAGTGATATTACAGTCAACTTGCGAGCGATTGTACAGTCAATAAAAATATCCGACATGGAGAAAATGAATATATTTGGATTTCTACTGGGACAATGGCTTTGAAACTTTCAGACAGGTAAGACTATATATCAGAAAAGGTACATGTGAAAATCCAGGTAGCAAACAATGATTTTTCGATGTTTATTTGACATTTTTGATCACTGTTGTGTGACAATTTTTATCGTTTTACACGGAGCTCCACCATTCTAAGGAAAACGTTTCGATGCATATATCTTTCTTATTATTTTTCTAAAAATGAATCATTAACTATAGGAAATGAAAAATTATCTCTGTTATCATAAATGTTTGTATTAACATTTACATGTAGTAACGACATTATAGTCTTTGTTATTCAGTAATCACTGATTCGTAAATAACGTTGGTGGAATAAAACATGGACAAAAAGAACGACTTTAAAATATTTAAAATAAATGTACATGTGTACCATAAAACTGGATACCACCACACACCCTGAAAAAACATACGTTGAGAACGAAAACCAGTCTTTTTTTCGGGTAAATTGCAGTCAGGTATTTCAGCGTGAAACCGAAATTGAATAAACCAATTATTGAGTCAACTGGGTATATGTTCGCCAGAAAATTACAACAAAAATATATCTAATGACTTAACCAAAAAAAAAGAATAATAAATTACTTCATACTGTAGTATTGTATTTTCTTGCATTTTTTTGGCAATTCACTCTATTCCTTTCACCATAGATTCGGGTCAATTCAGTAAACCCAACTGTCGTAATGACGAAGATGGCGGAAGGACACGAGCATACAGTGACAAACTTACTCGAGAGAACACCGATGGGAAGGTTTGCTGGTATGTATACTAGGGTTTATACATTATGGGGAGGTTTGCTGGTATGTATACTAGGGTTTATACATTATGGGGAGGTTTGCTGGTAAGTATACTAGACAGAATACCTCATGGGAAGGTTTGCTGGTAAGTATACTAGACAGAATACCTCATGGGAAGGTTTGCTGGTAAGTGTACTAGACAGAATACCTCATGAGAAGGTTTGCTGGTAAGTATACTAGACAGAATACCTCATGGGAAGGTTTGCTGGTAAGTATACTAGACAGAATACCTCATGGGAAGGTTTGCTGGTAAGTATACTAGACAGAATACCTCATGAGAAGGTTTGCTGGTAAGTATACTAGACAGAATACCTCATGGGAAGGTTTGCTGGTAAGTATACTAGACAGAATACCTCATGAGAAGGTTTGCTGGTAAGTATACTAGACAGAATACCTCATGGGAAGGTTTGCTGGTAAGTATACTAGACAGAATACCTCATGGGAAGGTTTGCTGGTAAGTATACTAGACAGAATACCTCATGGGAAGGTTTGCTGGTAAGTATACTAGACAGAATACCTCATGGGAAGGTTTGCTGGTAAGTAGACTAGACAGAATACCTCATTGGAAGGTTTGCTGGTAAGTATACTAGACAGAATACCTCATGAGAAGGTTTGCTGGTAAGTATACTAGACAGAATACCTCATGAGAAGGTTTGCTGGTAAGTATACTAGACAGAATACCTCATGGGAAGGTTTGCTGGTAAGTGTACTAGACAGAATACCTCATGAGAAGGTTTGCTGGTAAGTATACTAGACAGAATACCTCATTGGAAGGTTTGCTGGTAAGTAGACTAGACAGAATACCTCATGGGAAGGTTTGCTGGTAAGTAGACTAGACAGAATACCTCATGGGAAGGTTTGCTGGTAAGTATACTAGACAGAATACCTCATGGGAAGGTTTGCTGGTAAGTATACTAGACAGAATACCTCATGGGAAGGTTTGCTGGTAAGTATACTAGACAGAATACCTCATGAAAAGGTTTGCTGGTAAGTATACTAGACAGAATACCTCATGGGAAGGTTTGCTGGTAAGTATACTAGACAGAATACCTCATGGGAAGGTTTGCTGGTAAGTAGACTAGACAGAATACCTCATGGGAAGGTTTGCTGGTAAGTATACTAGACAGAATACCTCATGGGAAGGTTTGCTGGTAAGTATACTAGACAGAATACCTCATGGGAAGGTTTGCTGGTAAGTATACTAGACAGAATACCTCATGGGAAGGGCGCTGGTAAGTATACTAGACAGAATACCTCATGGGAAGGTTTGCTGGTAAGTATACTAGACAGAATACCTCATGGGAAGGTTTGCTGGTAAGTATACTAGACAGAATACCTCATGAGAAGGTTTGCTGGTAAGTATACTAGACAGAATAACTCATGGGAAGGTTTGCTAGTAAGTATACTAGACCGAATACCTCATGGGAAGGTTTGCTGGTAAGTAGACTTGACAGAATACCTCATGGGAAGGTTTAATGGTAAGTATACTAGACAGAATACCTCATGAGAAGGTTTGCTGGTAAGTATACTAGACAGAATACCTCATGGGAAGGTTTGCTGGTAAGTATACTAGACAGAATACCTCATGGGAAGGTTTGCTAGTAAGTATACTAGACCGATTACCTCATGGGAAGGTTTGCTGGTTAGTAAACTAGACCGATTACCTCATTAGAAGGTTTGCTGGTAATTAAACTAGACCGAATGCCTTACGAAAAGGTTTGATGGTAAGTAGCTAGACCGAATACTTCATGGGAAGGTTTGCTGGTAAATAAATTAGACTGAATACCTCAAGGAAAGGTTTGCTGATAAGTATACTAGACGAATAACTCATGGGAAGGTCGCTGGTAAGTAGACTAGACAGAATACCTCAAAAGAGGGTTTGCTGGTAAGAAGACTAAACAGAATACCTCATGGGAAGGTTTGATGGTAAGTATAATAGACCGAATACCTCATTGAAAGATTAGGAAGTTTGTTGGTGAGTATACTAGACTAAATACCTCATGAGACGGTTTGCTGGTAAGTGAATTATATAGAATACTGAAAACTGTTTAACATAAAGAAACTATTAGTAGCACGCATGGTTTGTAGGGTTAGATCTTCAAGAAAGCAGCATAGTCGAATCTTTGAATTAACTTTTTTGGTTTTTGTGTTGAAGAAGTTGCCTTTAAGTAATATTTTTTTCCTTTTTTACTTGTGGTTTACGACCATTTTTGCTAGATAACAACTTTTTGTGTGGTTCATTTTGGCGACTTTTCGACACATTTAATTTAGTAACATTTTCAGATAATGAAGCTTCCGAAAAATCCGACACAATGTTTGTTTTCTTTTTTATGCACGAAACAAAATATTCTGAAATAAAAAAAACTATATTTATAGGTAATTTGAAGCTAATACTAGTATTTATATTGCAGACATAAAAGATGTTGTGAATGCCGTAGTATTCCTACTGAGTGACGAAAGTGGCATGATAAGTGGCGAATCTCTTCGTGTCGATGGAGGATTAGGAGTATACTGAACCTAGGCTATTCGTCCTGTATTGACGTAGAATAAATATGAATACAAATATATCTTCAGTTTTACTAATGGTGTTTGTTCTGTTTTGAAGGGAGATCTTATTTCTAGAATGAAATTGCCTTGAATCTAAGAGTCAAATATGTGTAGGTCCTAAATGAGAAAAACAAAAATAAAGTATAAATTGAAAATTGGTAAAATCGAATTTGAGTTTTTATACGAAGTGTTGAAATGGATAGCAATTATATGGTCATTTTTATGAATTTCCTGTTACAAATCTTTGAATTGTTTGAAAAAAACTAAGGATTTACTTATTCCAGGAATAGATTTGGCGTACTAATTTATACTCCTGGTACCCTTGATAACTATTTACACCACTGGGGCGATGTCACTGCTGATGGAAGTTTCATCCCATAGGGTATCACCAACCAACATCAGTGTTGACATGACTATCAATATTAGATTTAGAATTTTTCAAAAACTAAGGATTTTCTTATCCAAGGCATGGATATATACCAGTAGCCGTATTTGGCATTACTTTTTGGAATTTTGGATCCTAAATGCTCTTCAGCTTTGTACTTGTTTGGCTTCATAAATATTTTGATATGAACGTCACTGATGAGTCTTATGTAGACGAAACGCGCGTCTGGCGTACTTAATAATAATCCTGGTACCTTTGAACCTATATAATTACCTCAGCCATACTTGGCTCAATGTTTTGGAATTTTGGGTCATTAATGCTCTTCGACTTTGTACTTGTTTTGTTTATAATTCTTTTTTATCTGAGCGTTACTGGTGAGTCTTATGTAGACGAAACGCGCTTCTGACGTATTAAATTATAAAAATGGTATATTTGATAACTATTGACGGACACAACTATAACCATGTTTTCCCCCGTGCCAAATTTTCCAGTGGGACTGGATTTTTCTTGTCCTCCACTTCTCCTCCCAGAAAATGGCATTATCCTCCATTCAACCCTCAGCGATTTCCGTTACAATTAATTTTTCAAAGGGGCATAACTCGTTTGAAACATTTTATTAGCACTTATTTTCAAAAGTGTCAAAGACTTTGTTGATATTAACTTATGATCAGTTTAAAAAATACTTTTACACATGCAAGTGCTTACAACGCAATTTTCAATTTAAATCAATATTTCAACGGGGCATAACTCTTTCAAAAATAGTTGATAGGCACTGATTTTTTTATCTCGTCAAAAACATTGATGCAATAATGTAACTTTCATAAAAAAAATCTGGCAAGAATTGTACACATTAGAGCGCTCAAATGGTATTGTTCGATATATTTAATATTACATATCATCATGATCATACGTTTAACATAATTGATTGGCATCGATTTTCGAACTCGTCAAATAGTTATCAAAAGTACCAGGATTATAATTTAGTACGCCAGAATCGGGTTTCGTACAAATATTTATAAAGCGAAAGAAGTACAAAGTTGAAGAGCATTGAGGATTCAAAATTCCAAAAAGTTGTGCCAAATACGGCTAAGGTAATCTATGCCTGGGGTAAGAAAATCCTTAGTTTTTCGAAAAATTCAAAGTTTTGTAAACAGAAAATTTATAAAATTGACCACATTATTGATATTCATGTCAACACCGAAATATTGACTACTGGGCTGGTGATATCTTCGGGGACGAAACGTCCATCAGCAGTGGCATCGACCCAGTGGTGTAAATAGTGATCAAAAATACCAGGATTATAATTTAGTACGCCAGATGCGCGTTTCGTCTACATAAGACTCATCAGTCAAAAACATTTAAGATATAAACCAGTAGGTATCATATATATATATATATATTTATAAGGAACATAAAATTCTGAAAAGAATTTCACACATGAGAGCATTAAAGATTAAGTTCCAAGGGCCGCAATTTGTTTTTTTAAATAATTGATCGTAACAGAAGTTTGAACTCATCTAAGACATTGCTGATATGAAGCTGGCGTCAAACTTTCAAAAGAACTACCAACTTACTATGGAGCTTAACATCATGAGTCAAAATGATCACTTTGGCCTGAATAGTATTTCGTGACTTACCTTGTAAGTTTTGAACATTCAGCATGACATGTTTTATCTATATCTATTTATACATATATGAATTATTGTCTATACCAAACCAACAATGGCAATCTGAATCTGCCCAAGAGTTTTCATTTTTAGCTAATGTCTTCTGTTAAAACTTAGAATGGAAATGGGAATTATGTCGAGACAACAACACGAACAAAACAGCACAAAACAGCAGGCCATTAATGGGTCTTCAACTCATCGAGAAAATCACGCAACCGGAGGCGGGCTTCAGCTGATCTCTAAACAAACAATTGTACTAGTTCAGTGAATATGGACGTCTCACTAAACTTAGAAAATATAAATGAACTAAAATTAAAAAAACATACAATATTGATTTTGTGTTTCCATTGTATCATATGTCAAATGTATTCTTTCCGTGTGTGTGCACTAGTGTTAATATGTCTTTTGATTTTTTCTATGTTGTGATGTTACACTATTGTTTCAGATAAGGGTGCATGCATGTACCTATTTAAACGTTTAAACTCACTACAATTGTTGGCATCTGTCCCAAGCCAAGAATCGAATGTTCAGTAGTTGTCGTTTGTTGATGTGGTTCTCACGTTTTTCTCGTTTCTCTGCCCCATCGTTTGCATTGGTGTTTTCATATCTGAGTTGATACGTTAAGCACGTTCACACTATACGGACTTCATATACAGGAATGTACTCCTTACGCAGCAACTGCTCCAAAAACCTTGTGAGGAGGACAGATTAAAACTGACACTCCATAAATTTTATGAACTGGTTGATCCATACGGCATGTCTTTGTCTAAACTAACAAAGGAAATTTTTTCCACTTCTTAGATTGTATTTTATAATTTACGTCATCTGTTCTTTTAATTAAGTACCGAATCCGACCTATTCCCGAATATGACTGTTTTACTGAGTGTGAATCTGCATTTCTATAAGACGTGTCACGGTATTTGTTTAAACAACATTCATGTAGTTAGTTATGATGTTGTATCTGTAATTCTGATCGGATAATGTTAAATGTCTTATCGTTTGTAGTTGTGATTCAGTAAATCTATATTTTTTTTAATTTTCTATTCGTATGTAAAAGTAAAAGATAATCAATTACTACTAGCAAAATTCTATACTTATACTTTTGTAATTGCTATAAAATACATATAATACCATAATTACAAACCCGATCTTGAATTATATCATTTTTTTAGAAATTTACCTGTTACGTCATTTTTGTGGCGTCGATCCCGTCTTGTGACAGACAGATGGGATAATGCGTGGTTCTGTTGTGCTGTCCTACGTTGGTTAGTGGTTGGTCAGCACTTCGGTGTTGGCGTGAATATCAATTATATGTTAATTTTATAAATTTTCTGTTTGCAAAAGTATGAATTATTCTAAATAGTAAGGATTTTTTTATCCCAGTTCAGCCGTATTTGGCACATCATTTTGGAATTTTGGATCATTATTGCTCTTCAACTTTGTACCTTGTTAGTCTTTCTTACTATTTTGAACCGAGCGCCACTGATGAGTCTTATGTAGACGTCGTGTGCGTCTGGCGTATCAAATTATAAGCCTAGTACATGATAACTATAATAGCATGTCGAAATGTATTATTGTATTTTTGTGTATTTCTCTGTCCTGAATGTTCTTGCATTTATTTGAATTATAGTACTGGCATTTAGTTTTGTCATTTTAGTGTAATATTTAACATTGCTATAAAAGTGCGAAGTTTGGCTAGCCATAAAACCAGATCTTATAGTTCGTTTCTGTGTGCGTTGTATTTTCATTTGTTTTTTGTTTAACTTAATTGTTTCTGTTGTTTCGTTGATTTTCTCATATAGATAATAGTTTTCCTATCGGAGGTCAGTCTTTTACTCCGGGCATCCGGGTTTCCTCCGCAAATAAAAACTAGTCGCCACAAAAAAGCCTAAATGCGGTGCTAAAAAGAGCCGTCAAAATACAAAAAAATCAAATCAGTCATTCTTATAGGTGATGAGTTTCTCTCGGTTTTAGTTTGTAAACCGGTTTTGTTTTCTCTCAATCGATTTATGACTTTCGAACAGTGGTATACTACAGTTGCCTCTATTTACAATAGTCATTTTTGAGCCCTTTATAGCTTGCTGTTAGGTTTAAGCAAAGACTCCGTGTTGCTGACCGTACTTTAAACTACATGTAAAGTCGTGAAGATTGATCGTACCTGCAGAAAGACTTCGAATTTACGTTTCTAGTTGCAACTTAATAAAGCATATATTCAACTGTGACACAGTGTTCCATGTCTCTGAAGAACAAGTAAGAGTAAGAACAAAAAATCCAAGGAGGAAAATATGCATGGAAGATCACGTGTCGGTAAAACAAAACTCCATGCGTGATCGTCAAGTCATAGTGTTCTAACAAATATTGAAGCAGTCCTGGTGGTAGATGTCATCACATAAATTTGAGTACTGAATAAAAATAAGTCAGAAAATAAGCAAGTTTTATTTGTGAGTGGAAGACTGTTGACTTATTTATATTAAACTGACAACAAACAGTTACAAAGACTATGATTTATTTTGACACCTTCCCTATTTGCTAGGATTCTGTGTCTTGTTGCCGAACTTCGTTAGGAGATATAAACTGTGTCTCTTTCCCCCAAAGAAATCATGTGTTTTGTATACACTGATATTTAAATCAATTTAATCACTCTCTTTTCCATACTGTTATTTATCAATTTAATCACTCTCTATTCCATACTGGTATTTATCAATTTAATCACTCACTATTCCACACTGATAGTTATCAATTTAATCACTTTCTGATCCATCATAACTTGATCCCCAACTAGTCCAGCGGATATCAGAATAATTGATCACTTTATGGTAAAAGCATGAAACTTGGCATAGTGAAAGATTAAGGGGTTTAGAAAAAATTCAGATATGGAGCCACGAAAAAAATTCCAATATGGCCGCCAAATTCAAGATGGCCGACATAAGTATAACATAATTCACTTGATGAAGTATTCCATTTTTAATGAGTTCAGAAGATGTCACAAACTTAAGGAAATACACTTAAGATATGTCAATTATTATTTTTTTAAAACTTATAATACAGAAATCATCAAAATGGCGTCCAAATTTAAAATGGCGGGTCAAAATGTCTAGTTTGACAGTATTCGTATGTATACACCATCATTGTGTGATAGAAAGTTACCAAATCCGTGAAACTGATCAAATTGATATCGACAAAGGCCTACAATGTATCATTAATACCTGGGTGCATAGATAATGTTTCCAAAATGGCGGCAATATTCAAAATGGTGCCGTTTAACATGTCAAAAATTTGACGTTTGTTATAAATATGGTATAAAAATAATTGAAAAATAATGGATCAATTATTTCAATAAAAGCACGTATAAACAAACATATTATTATTCACTGTAACAGGTGACATTAACTATGACATAAAAATGGCCGATACAACTCAAAATGGCGTCTTTGGCGAGTTCTTATTTTTCACAGTTACAGGTAATGAATGACCTTAGAAAATTTCACAATTTTCCTGAAATGAAAACAAAATTCAACATATGCAGTATTGAATCTGTGCAAAGAGTATTTATTTTTTAGAAATGAGATAAGAAATAAAGAAAAACTAACAAGTAACTATTTAACATAACAACAGATTAAAATTATAATTAAAATATGATACAAATGCAGGAAAATCAAAAGAAAGCATAGTCTCAATCAATTTCTCTTTCACAGTCCGGTAAGAAGTTGCATAATGCTGTGCATTTAAATGCTGCTTTCAAGAGTTTACATGCATGACATTGAAACTTCAGCAAGCACAGACCAGAATGGTACCATCAAGTTTTTGCCAACCAAATAAATCTGGTGATGACATACTTGGATTTGCAACTAAACAATTGCCCCAAATAACACTACCTTGGTAAGCTGCACGTTTCGTATGTTCAATGAAGAAGTGCATCTCGTCTTGGAGGAATATTGTCAATTGTTCTTGTCTTCTGCGTGAATAATATAATTTAGTACGCTACTCATTCACCATATTAGCTGTACTAGACCGATCATACAAAAGCACAACATATCGTTCTATTACTTTTAAACACTTTTAAAATTTCCACTTCATTTGAATTCTCAATAACCTGCAGAAATGCTTCTGACTTGTAAGTCCTCATATACGGACCATGTATCCAAAGCTGATTTCTAACCTTTCCCAGAAAAAGCTGAGACTGTGTCACAACCGGTAAATAAATGGAACAGATGAAATAATCTCAATTTCAATGGTCCTAGAGCAAGGCACACTCCATTAATTGAAATATATCGAAAGTTCTTTCCAGTGCCAAATCCTATCCACAGCTGTTCAGCCATTTGAATTCCCCTTTTAATTCAGCTGGGAATAAGGACATATCAATGGAAAGTTCTCCTTCAACTAATGGGATATCTGGTTCACTAATCTTAGTACAGCTGGTGGAAGATTTGAATAACTCTCTGGTAAAAGAGACACTCTCTTTGACTGGCATTTCAACATAGGTTCAGATTGGTCAAATGTTTGAACAACGCATTGAGCACCCTCTGAAATATGTTAGAATAAAGATATACCTGTACCATGGTATGAATCTTTTAACAAGATACTGCTTGGATTGTGATAAATGTTGTCTACAGCATATGAAGTAAATACATTTTGTAGTATATTGGTAGGGCAAACAAAACCTTCTTGGACACAACGACGACAAGTATCATTGGCCATGAAAGTTAAAATTTCTAACACTCGGTCGTAGTAGACAGACAGTCCAAGTTTAAAGAAAGTATCTACTAGATCATGTTTTCTTGTCTTACAGTGGATCATGATTCCCAAATAAGCTCAAATTGGAGGTTCACGATCTTTCATGTGACGGTTGGATAGTTTCTCTGTACAACTATAAATCAGAAGTTGTACTATTGTTAATGTCGACTGAGAATATGGACGATCCTGAATGTTGGGTCCAGACTGAATCATACTGACCAAAGAAAGCAATGACTGGGATACAGAAGCTTCATGAAAACCCTTTAGGAAGGTTCCTTTAAATTCTGAATTTGATGCAAAAATATATTTACGAACAAACCTAGCTGCTTTTGATATGTTTACAAACTCGTTTTCAAAGTCTTCTAAGCAGACTCTCTTCATTGCAGGACCAATGTCATCTTTGAAAGCAATAATGTTTTCAAGGCCTTGTTTGTAAGCATTTAAGTAAGGGAAATTAGATACAATTCTGTGTTCAGTCGTGTACTATTAAATCGAGATGAAACATCTGCACATATACATGTTATTCTTTCCGTATAAAGTTTACATAGATCTGACAACTTGTAAACACTTATGGTCTCATTGCATGACCTTGTTTCATTTATATAAGAGACTAGTTCTAAAAATGCAATACCATGGATTTGACTTTGATCCTTCTTAGATTCGACATTATCATTTTTCATTTCAATTCGAGATGCACGATTATATAAGGAAACTAAACATTTAAAGTGGTACTTTGCTTCCTGTGGAATTAGATCACCACCATTTAACTTTGCAAGTAACAATGTGTCATTTAATTTTACTGCACATTATATCACAGGTGTATCTTGTTCAAACTTTGAGGACTCATGAAGAGCTTCTTGACCATTTTCATTACAGAAAAAGCACGCATACGGGTTACTGTTGGACTAAACTGAAAGGCTTTGTCTAGTTTTCTTTTAGATGTGGTTGCTTTATTATCTATTCTCTCATGTGAGGTTCGTTTCTCTGCTCTATTCAACTTTGTCATGTACAGTTTTAAGTTGCAAGATTTGTGCCAACATGTCTTTTGGTCAATGAAAGACTGCTATTCCAGATTCCTCATCTAAGTTTTCAATGCACACATTAATGCCTTCAGGCATCAATCGTTATTTATGAAACTTCTTAATATTGTCAGCTTAAGATTGATAACCAGCACCAACATTGAGACGTTTAGAATCAAATAGGCATATAAAAGAGGGACGAAAGATACCAAAGGGACAGTCAAACTCATAAATCTAAAACAAACTGACAACGCCAAGGCTAAAAATGAAAAAGACAAACAGAAAAACAATAATTTCTTGACATAGGATGCAATTTGCCCAATCAATATTATTTGATTTAGTCGGTTTGTCTTATTCTACACTTGATACCCTGTATATCTTTTCAGTAGCCATGTTGTAAGAACTATGACCGTAATTCAAGATTTCATGACCTGAAATCCTGAAAGTTTTGCAAAGCACAAATATTTGTTGATTGTTAATAGCTTTCTAGATATACACAATATAGTTTCTGATAATAATACTTTTGGCGGCCATTTTGAAATTGTCAGCCATTAAGGAATTATTTTTGATTGTTCAATATTAAGAAAAGATTAATTAGCATCATAACTAGCAATATGCTTTTATTTTCAAATGATCAATTATACCATTTTTTTGGGAACTCTGCCTCATGACTGTTGGCAGCCATTTTGAATTTGTCGGCCATTATGGAATTATTTTTAATTGTTCCATATACATGAAAAATTAATAAGCACCATTACTAACAATATGCAAAGTGTTGTGCTTTATTTTCAAATGATAAATTATACCATATTTTTGGACTCTGCCTCATGACTGTCGGCGGCCATTTTTAAAATTGGCGGCCATTATGGATTTTTTTTTATTGTTCCACATTCAGAAAAGATAAATAATCATCATGACTAGCAATATGCAAAGTTTTATGCTTTAATTTTCAAATGATAAATCATACTATAGTTTTGGACTCTGCTTCATGACTGTTGGCGGCCATTGAGGATTTTTTTTATGGCTCCATATCTAAAAATGTTTATAAGCATCATAACTAACACTGTGCAAAGTTTCATGCTTTTACCATAAAGTGATCAATAGTCCCAAAATATTGGACTTAGCTGCTGGACTAAACTATCAGACCCGTCACTGTCACTGTGTATGGTCATTTCATTACACTGATTTTCATCGTAACTCACCCATACAAATTTCAAACACGTAATTCCAAGATAACCCTGGGCCATAACTACCTTTCCATCCAAGGAATGTAAATAACTTATTCCATCATTATTCAATGATGCAGTAATTTCTGATCCACTAGAGCCCCCAAATGGACCAAATTCTCGTCCAAAGTTAGTGAAAAATTTTAAGCTGTCAATCATCCACCCACTTCGAACATTTATTTGAGTGATAACTTCATTTTCTTCCAGTGAAAATTCATGTTCTGACACAAATATTGATTCTAACTTTGGTTTTTCGCCGTAAATTAAAAGTTTCCCACTTCGATATTGTACATAAATTCCCCCTAAAACTGGTCGACCATCCCACCTCCTTATCCACAGCTTGAAGTTTATAGGTCTGTCATTTATATCCTTGCCATCTTCCCAAGCTTCAGAAAACTCTTCAAGAACATGATGCTCCTGCCCACCACAAGCAAAACCTTTTCTTCCAGTTTGAAGCGTTTTACGACAGTTTGCAAACTTGCGATCAAATAGATCGGATTTCGTGTTTGATTCAGCAGTTATGGCATTCTGTAGCAAATCACAATTTAAAATCGGATAAAGATCGGCAACTGATTTTAAATCTTCGGGGTTGTGTATATCACTGAAACGGATTTCCCCAAGCAACTCAGGTACGGTAGATGCTTTGAAATCAAAATGACTGACACTCGTAATACTAAGGTACACACCAACTAATTTTAATATTTCTAGTTCAGGATTTTCTACAGGGACATCATGATCAAAAACAGTCAAATGATTATTGTGTAGCACTGTTTTAAAGTCGTCTGTTGATAACTTCAAAAATGCTCCATTATCAATAAGGTCTTTAAAATCTTTAGAAATAAAACTGCATACTGCATCCAATAAACATTTCAAATTAAACAGATTACTGAAAGAAACTAAGGCAATCACATTGTCAGTTTCGATATTATGTGTCATGAACGTTTCACATTCAGTTAGAACAAATTTTATTTGCAGAAAACTTGCTGCCATAAGTAATTCTTGAACAAATCCAACTTCTATTTTTATTCTACCGGTGTAGCCATATCGGATAATTTGATTTAACGTGTCCTCTTTGAAAAAATTAGGATCTAAATCATACTCTTCAATATGAGTGTCACTTTGATTATTATGATATTTAAAAAGATTTTTGAAATAGTCAGATAATGACGCCAGAACAATCTTATGCGCTGTGATTTGTTTTGCTCCACATTTTAATGTAACATCACAATACAATCCTTCTTCCCATGCTTTTAGCATGTTCTGTACTGTGCTATCAGAATGGTTGTCGTCAACCACCTCTGCCATCTTGCATAGAAGTCTTGTTCTCTGAAATATAAACAATTATAAAATTAGTGTATGTTGCATGATGTATGTATAAATAGGAACATAACTTTCTTGTTTTAAACATTCTATACACTTGAATTGGTGGGGTTAGTTCATGCTCTATCTTTCGTTTTCTATGTTGATTGTTGTATAGCTGTTCATAATTTTTCGGTTTTTTGTTGAGTTTTATTTCGCTATGGCATTGCCAGTTTGTTTTTGACTAATGAGTTAGAGTGTCCCTTTTGTATGTTGTATGATCTATAGTATAAATGATCATGTAGAGACAGAGTTTTCTTGTTTTAAACATTCTATACTCTGAATTGGCGGGGTTAGTTCATAATTTTTCGGTTTTTTGTTGAGTTTTTTTGTTTTGTCATATTTGTTTTTGACTAATGATTAGAGTGTCACTTTGATATCTTTCGCCTCTACTCTACAGCATTTGGTATCAGTCTCATCATTGCCATTACAATCATACCACATCTTTGAGACTATTGCATCACAATACATACATGTAGTACACTACATGTTAAAAATTCAGTGTACTGGAACAAATAGAACAATGACATGATCTTAGTGCATTACAGCATAGACATTTGTGTTCTCTGAGGCCCTACATACCCCACATCTTCCTTCTATTCATACTTACTACATAACCTTCTTTATAACAATATCAAGTCAATATCTTCACACATGACGAAAAAAGTGTGGAAACTAAATATTTAAATGATTTTTTTTAAGTCCAAACACCATTACTCTTCACAAAATCATCAAACCGGAACAAAATTCAAACTTGAACTTAACTTCGTCCGTAGGGGGCTAAAACATTTATTATTGTTTATAGTTATACAGAATGATGTGATGTCTACAGTACAGTGCCATTTTATATCCTGAAAAAACTGTAATGATAATGGCAAAATAGTTGTATATATATTAGCTAAAGAAAAGTTGCTGTCAAAAGAAAATTTCTTCATTTTAGGAGAAATTACACCGAACTCAATCACAGACTTCCCTTTATGATATAAAACCTTGATGTATATTTCAGAGACATTCATAAACTTACACAGGCAATGGTATCGAAACTACAACTCGAGCTTAAACAAAAGGGGGGGGGGGCGGTTTCATTGTAGGGAGGTAAGATATTGTTTTAGATAAAGTGTTGCTGCAAATATCTTTATTAACATTTTTGTTTTCATTCAAGATACTAATTACAGCATTTTTATTAGACTAAAAAGCCTAAATTTAAGATAATCATGATGAATTGAAACAATCATCTTTATTCAGATGGAAAACTGGAAAGCTTAAAGAAGTAGAAGAAGCTTATACCAGGGAGGAGGGGGTAACTAAGGCCGTAAGTGGGCGTGGCATTTAGTGATCATAAAAGGGGCATTTTACAATAGTTAAATATCAGTGTGATTTGTCTTTCGTTATATTAGAGATACCGCCATAGCAAAACTAACAATACCAGTATTTACTATAACTTTAAACTTACCCGTCCTTCACATGATTTCAAAATATTGCGCAATGCCGGATATCTGGCAATAAGTTTTATATTGCTAAAATACAGAAACAAGTACGTACTTGAAAAATTGTTGATAATCGGTTTGTCTTTTTTTTAATTTATTTTTTTGTATCAACATTTCGCAATTCAGTGAATAATAAACCGTAAATGAATATATTGGTAAAAAATCATTATACAGTTAAATTCCTGCAAAAAATATCTATGTACAATTAAATCTGGATCTCAGTTTAAAAGATAAATTATTGATTAAGTTCAAATTATATTTAAGAATTTTTCTGTTTAACATTTAGATTGTAACACAAATGTATGTTATTTTTATTATTGAATGGAATATTGGAGAATGCATTTTAACATAAAGCGCGGGACAACAACACTGACCTTGTTAAGCCAAATGATTCTAGCGGACAACTCTTTTTAGATCAGTGGAGTCTATATCATAAGTTCCTGCTTTGTTCCTCAGGCTCTAGTGTTTGCGGAAAAATGTTAATCCTGATCGAGAATATTGGTAAGAGTCAGATATAGGACATTGATTTTCTCAGTTTTCCTATTTTGTTTACTGAGATCTCTGCTTTAATTTCTATTAATGTTAGAATATTGTCATAGACTGAAAGGTTTGAAAGAAGGATTATTATATGATGCATTTATATGTTGTTACCCATTACATATTTTACTAGACTAGAGTACCATGTTTTAACATAAGAATAAAATTGAGAAAGGAAATGGTGAATATGTCAAAGCGACAACCACCCGACCATAGAGCAAACAGCTATGTAATTGTCATTTATCTAGATATGAGAAAAGATTTCTTTAAGCTTGAGCAAAAAAAAAACTTCAGGAAAGTAATAATACATTTAAGAAAATTTGCCTTTTAAAGATGACAATTCAATAAAACGAACTTTTAGAAAATTTTAGAAAATTTAAAGTAAACTTAAAATGTACTTATTAATGATGAAAATACAATGAATCGAAATATATATGAGTATAGAACTTCTTGAAAATGAAATTTGAAGACACCTTATCTTGTCAAATGAAAAAATACAACAGAATACCATAATTCCATGATTGGTCAGGCATCAGTCGTCTAATGAATAAAATTGAGAATGGAAATGGGGAATGTGTCAAAGAGACAACAACCCGACCAAAATAAAAAAACACAACAGCAGAAGGTCACCAACAGGTCTTCAATGTAGCGAGAAATTCCCGCACCCGGAGGCGTCCTTCAGCTGGCCCCTAAACAAATATATATTAGTTCAGTGATAATGAACGCCATACTAATTTCCAAATTGTACACAAGAAACTAAAATTTAAATAATACAAGACTAACAAAGGCCAGAGGCTCCTGACTTGGGACAGGCGCAAAAATGCGGCGGGGTTAAACATGTTTGTGAGATCTCAACCCTCCCCCTATACCTCTAACCAGTGTAGAAAAGTAAAAGCATAACAATACGCACATTAAAATTCAGTTCAAGAGAAGTCCGAGTCTGATGTCAGAAGATGTAACCAAAGAAAATAAACAAAATGACAATAATACATAAATAACAACAGACTACTAGCAGTTAACTGACATGCCAGCTCCAGACTTCAATTAAACTGACTGAAAGATTATGATTTCATCATATGAACATCAGGCAGAATCCTTCCCGTAAGGGGTTTAGTATCATACCATCATAACATATATGAGAAGAACATAACCCGTGTCATGCCAACAACTATACATTACAGTTGCCTTATTTACCACCATTTGCAAACAGGGATTATTTGATGTTCATGCATTGTTTAGTTAACATATCGATTGTTGTCATTATCAACAGAAAATGTGAAAAAGAGATATTAAAAGTATAAAAATGAATACTATTGGTGTTGTAGTAGATTGATGACGTCACCGATTTAGTACATTTCAATGTAATATTTTTATTTCAATTTCAATGTAGGTTTTTTTATTTCAAATATAGTGTTTTTATTTCAATGTAATGTTTTTATTTCAATGTAATGTTTTTATTTCAATGTAGTGTTTTTATTTCACTGTAGTGTTTTTATTTCAATGTAGTGTTTTTTATTTCATTGTAGTGTTTAATTTCAATGAAGTGGTTTTTTTCTCTGAGTTTTTTCCTCTATCAGTATTTTTGTGATTTTACTTTTTTATTGAAATGAAGGTTTTTATTTTTTTTTATTTCAATGCAGTATTTTTGGGACTAGTTTATCAGTATTTTGATAACTTTTGGCAAAGTGTTATACAAATACAGGAACCGGCGTTGCAATTTTGAAAATATTAAAGTTAAGGATTTTTTTTTAACATTTTATATTTATTCTAAATTTTTTATCAGATTCTCTGAATGGTGATAGCAGTTTTAACTACATTGACTGGCTATACAACCCTCGCACGATTGGCCTTCTTTGAAAACTGTGTTTTTATGCTCATTTTTTAGCAGGTCTTTTAAATCGGTGCATTCTATTAAAAATTACATAAATGGAGTATGCATGGACTCTATACTACCATATACTATGTGTCATCGTTTCGTGTGTACTTTAGTACACACACCATTCAAATTCAACTATCGAGTTGACCCCGAATACTGCCGACGGTCATATTAAAGATATATAAACACTAACATAGATATAAATAGCCTCACGAATCTGGGCAATGAATTTTTCTATGTCTGTTTATGTGTATATCATTCAAACAACAACAAAAACAAACAAATAGTTTATTAGAGTCTCACCTCTTTAAAATATTTGATATAAAACACAATATAATATTAACAGGTCAATTTATAAAAGAGCCGATCTAAAAAGAGTTATGAGAGACTGCCTAAAACACAGATTAAAATACATTTATATTACATCTACAACATATATCAATATATATATCCTAGCATAAAAGACCACGCTATTAAAAACAATTATACAACAACAAAAAATTAATTAAAAAATGAATAAACAACATTACATACACTTATTACGAGTATAAAATACACTTTCTCTTAAAAAGTGCGTCATGGCAGATTTTGGCTGTTAAATAACAAACTCTGTCATCATGAAACATAAATAAAAATTTCCTCATTACTCAAATTACTAAAACTACTTTCGATATTACATACACTGTTAAAAAATATCGTTCGCAAATCTGCATATTCTGGACATTCTAATAAACCATGTTAATCATCTTCTACAATTAAAACAAAACCTTTCATTTACATCTATACCAGTCATATCTGCCAGTTTCAATTTTAATCGGAGCAACACCTGCTCTAAATTTAGCATCATTATGTACTTCTGTATTTACCTGGCATAGTAATACTTAAATAGTTTTCTGTACAATAATTTGATTTAAATAACCTAAAAGTACGCAATTTTCACAAGCTAGTAAATTTGAATGTCATTTAATATTTTGGTACATAATAAATATTTGTTTTCAATATCTTTTATTACAGACTTGCTCATAATACATTCGATACTACAATACAGATTGAGATCAAGTTATCTAAAGTTTGTATTCACTCTACAGTTCCAATATTTTACTTTATTAAATAGGTTGAAAATTTATTTAATCATCCTGTTTTACCCTATATATAAGAATTAGTTTTTGTGAATCAAATGAATGGCAATCAAATGATTTGTTTATTTTATACTTCCTCTTTGCTAGTGCCCCTTTTAAATTGGTGTGTGATTATTTTAATGTAATATGACTGACTGGGCAAAGTGGTACCCTATAAGGTAATTTATTATATGCATGTCCTCAGCCTAGGTCAGTAATATCAGTATTGGATATGCATTGTATAGTTTTTAACTTTGATTTACTTTTATGTCGGTTAAAAGCTCATTACAGCTTGTATTGTCTCTGTGTATATACCTTGCCGACTCTAATTAAAGCTTATTTATTATTATTTAGTTGGAATTATTCAAGAACATCGGGACTGCAGGGGGCCTTTTAATTTTAGGTGTACCCATATTATTTTACAATTCAAAACTTCCGGTCAATGTTACGGGATTCCCAAAAATGCATTTTCAAACTTACATGACTTATTATGGACAGTTCTGATCTCCATGCGGTTCCTGAGGTTAAAGATAATGTAAGACTTTAAATCATTCAAACTATTGATTGCGTTTTGAGTGCAGACGAAACGGATAAAAGCGCACCTGTTTAATTGGAAAAGTGGACCTAAACTGGCAAACTGATTTTAGCCTCTTTATTTCACCTGTTGTTTAGATACTTACATGTATAAACTAGAAACCACTTCCATATTCGTGTATTTCCCCCACAGTCACTTAGATCTATCTTTATTCTAATATGAGACAGGCATAACCTGTGAATGGGGACGAAGTCTGTATGTATTATTATTCTTATCAAACACGAGTTCGTGGTCTAGTGGTTAAGACCGATGGCTACAGTGCTGAAGGTCCCGAGTTCGATTCTCACTCGGGGTGCTAAAAATATCAGTACATCAGAAGGGTAATTTTCACCCTCTCACACACATCTCTGGTACCCAGACCGGAGTTTAAACTAGCTTGGGTCCTTTGGGGGCCTCGGTTGGTCAAAGTTGTCCCCTACTTTGACCTGGAGATCAATCGTCTGATATCTCTCTGGTTTGTCTGTTTCCACCGAGTGGCCCGGTGGTTTTCTCCGAGTACTTCGGCTTCCTCCACCATAATAACAGACTTCCCGGTGTCCTAGCACTCCCTTTGTGTTGGGTGGGGATTGAATTGTCCTTTAAAAATAATTGTCGTATAAATATACGATAGTGACACATCTCCATTAATCCCTATAGGGAGTGTACATGGATGCCACTGTACCCTCGCAGCTTTCGAGGGGTTCTTCGGATATCGGAGGCATTTACCAGTACATACATACATACATACACGTTGAAAAAGAAATCGAAATACTATATAGCATATTAATCTATTGCAATAAAAAATCATAATATCTAATAAAATTGGTAGATTTAGCTAACTGAGTCCTTATATTTGTATAAAGTAACATTCGTTAATAGTGGAAAATTGTTTTAAGGTTGAATAAGCTACATTTAATAATTGCTCGCCGGTCCGTTCCTGTGATTACCATTAGATAACACAAGTTCATTTGCCAATCAATCTATCTTCAAGAGCAGTTAATTAATCCAATTTTCGTTCATAGTCTTTTTCAAAAATGATGAACGGTTCTTTATATTGGTATGTAATCATTTTAAACGTTTCAAATTAATGAAATTATATTCGTACATCAATGTTTTTGATACACCAATAACAAAAACTGAAATATATTAAATGTATACATTTTGTAATTATTCAAAATTATATCAGAAACGTAAACTTATTTATAAAATAATGAACCTGTTAAGGGGAGTGAATACTCGCATAACTTTTTCGAATTGGCACATAATACAACGGAATGTCACTCTTGCATACAAATGGCACATTAATAGAATTAATTAACTGCGCAATCGTGCTCCACCTTCAATGATGATTCTAAATTATAAATATAACCAAAAGTTGTTAATCTATAGATAGTGAAGACTAATGAAAGCTAACCCACTGTAAAAATATTTCTTTGCAATTTTTTAAAACTTCCTCAGGAAAATGATCGAGTCACTTGACTTTTCAAGCTGAAAATTAACGTTTTTACACAATATTTGAATAAAGTAGTTAAAGATTATTCGCTTCTCAAAGTGTAAGACGCAATAAAAATCGTATGCTTGCACCATCCTACTGAAATACGAATTTAATTAAGTCCTGAACATTTCGACATTTCTTCGTATATTTATAGAAAAACCGGTTTAACCAAATCACAAGTACGTGTTAAGATCCGACTAAATACCTATTTCCCGATATGGTCAGGTAAAATTGCTATACTATATGTAACGTTCCCAATTTTGGTTCTGTTGTTAGGGATTTAGCTGTGACGTTCTTTTAATTATGACGTCATATTCAATAAAAACAAATGAAACGCTTTCATCAGGTAGCGTTTTTTTCCATATCAAACAATTATTTAAAATGAATTTCTATTGAGTTCCAATTTTATATTTTATTAGACTGATAAATTGTTTTGTTTTTAAAAGTCTCATGCAAACAAGACATATTTCTGCGCAAATGCGGGAAAAACCGGAACAGGAAGTAGATCGGAAAAAAAAGTTAACAATTTTGAGTTCATTAGTCAATGTTAGTTGAATGAAAAATTCAGGAAAATTTTCCCGATTTTTTTTTTTTATTGATTTTTCTACCGTAATTGGGGACTTTGTCCCCATATAAATGATAAGGTCGACTATCAATGTGTAATGAAGGGTTACTCAAGACTCTCAATTTGGCTCAATTGGTAATGTCCTTCACCATGTTCACCGGAAAAGATCATCAATTTTGCACATCTTTATGAGGTCATTTACCAGATACACATGGAGAAGTCCGCCTGTATCCCTGCTTTATTAAACATGTTAAAAGTTTCCAGTGCTTTTATAATACACCTTATCGCTTATCCCAGCTGACCCGGCCGCTTGAACTTTTGACGTCAGCAACAATTACTTTTCCATTGTGTTGCAGATTTTTTTTTATATGACGTCAAAATTTTACGGGAACCTGTGTTACAGTAATCACTAATGGCGGACAAATAGCGAAAAGGTGAATCATCATTCTGTAGGGGGTAGCATAGAAATTATTTATGTTCCGTAAGTAGAAATGTAATGACCGAGGGAGGGTGACCATCTTATTAGATTAAAGTTTCCCTGATATTTTGTTCAGTGTAAAAACAAACTTTTTCACCTGTTTGCTCAATAGGTGTTGGAAATTTCTATGCATACATTTTTGTCGTGTGGTGATGGAAAACCGTATCCCGTTACAAGTCTTTTGGGTATTTCATAAATTTGACGTTATAATACAAAATATCTGACACCCCAATAAATTTTCCAATTAGCAAAAAGATTTATTGCTCTGGTCTTTAAATTGATTCCTTTTAATCAGACGTCACACAATAAAAAATTTCACTACATGCACATGTATAATTGCATTTAGGTAAGATATTATGCACAGTAACACCTAATTGTTCACTGGCATAACCATGATAATCTGGTGAAATTTCATAAAAGTTGCCAGCAGCCTGAGCAGGATTCAAACCCTATATGTACAAAATGATGTACAAATAGATATAGGAAGGTGTGGTGTGAGTGCCAATGAGACAACTCTCCATCCAAATAACAATTTAAAAAGTAAACCATTATAGGTTAAAGTACGGCCTTCAACTCTGAACTAGGAGCCTTGGCTCACACCGAACAACAAGCTATAAAGGGCCCCAAAATTACTAGTGTAATACCATTCAAATGCACATATGTCAGATTCTAAAGGCTGATCAAGGCTTCACAAAGATATTCTCAAATATTATGTATCACAGAGATTCACAGTCATTAAATACCTCTGAAATTATACAAGTTTTAAACATTTGGGAGAATTGAGATGGTTAGAATATCATAATACAAACACTTAAATATGTATGTGTTATTTTTTTATCTTCAGGTTTTTGTAGAGACAACATTTGGTGCTAATAAACCTGTGACAACAGTTAAAGTTGTAGGTTTGTATTAATTATAATTATAATCTTATCAGGAACAACAGTTAAAGTTGTAGGTTTATATTAATTACAATCTTATCAGAAACAACAGTTAAAGTTGTAGGTTTATATTAATTACAATCTTATCTGGAACAACAGTTAAAGTTGTAGGTTTATATTAATTACAATCTTATCAGAAACAACAGTTAAAGTTGTAGGTTTGTATTAATTATAATTAAAATCTTATCAGGAACAACAGTTAAAGTTGTAGTTTTGTATTAATTACAATTAAAATCTAATCAGGAACAACAGTTAAAGTTGTAGGTTTGTATTAATTACAATTATAATCTTATCTGGAACAACAGTTAAAGTTGTAGGTTTGTATTAATTATAATTAAAATCTTATCTGGAACAACAGTTAAAGTTGTAGGTCTGTATTAATTATAATCTTATCAGGAACAACAGTTAAAGTTGTAGGTTTGTATTAATTATAATTAAAATCTTATCTGGAACAACAGTTAAAGTTGTAGGTCTGTATTAATTATAATCTTATCAGGAACAACAGTTAAAGTTGTAGGTTTGTATTAATTATAATTAAAATCTTATCTGGAACAACAGTTAAAGTTGTAGGTTTGTATTAATTATAATTAAAATCTTATCAGGAACAACAGTTAAAGTTGTAGGTTTGTATTAATTATAATTAAAATCTTATCAGGAACAACAGTTAAAGTTGTAGGTTTGTATTAATTATAATCTTATCTGGAACAACAGTTAAAGTTGTAGGTTTGTATTAATTACAATCTTATCAGGAACAACAGTTAAAGTTGTAGGTTTGTATTAATTATAATTAAAATCTTATCTGGAACAACAGTTAAAGTTGTAGGTTTGTATTAATTAAAATCTTATCAGGAACAACAGTTAAAGTTGTAGGTTTGTATTAATTATAATTATAATCTTATCAGGAACAACAGTTAAAGTTGTAGGTTTGTATTAATTATAATCTTATCAGAAACAACAGTTAAAGTTGTAGGTTTGTATTAATTATAATTATAATCTTATCTGGAACAACAGTTAAAGTTGTAGGTTTGTATTAATTATAATCTTATCAGGAACAACAGTTAAAGTTGTAGGTTTGTATTAATGATAATCGTATCAGGAACAACAGATAAAGTTGTAGGTTTGTATTAATTATAATCTTATCAGGAACAACAGTTAAAGTTGTAGGTTTGTATTAATTACAATCTTATCAGGAACAACAGTTAAAGTTGTAGGTTTGTATTAATTATAATCTTATCAGGAACAACAGTTAAAGTTGTAGGTTTGTATTAATTATAATCTTATCAGGAACAACAGTTAAAGTTGTAGGTTTGTATTAATTATAATCTTATCAGAAACAACAGTTAAAGTTGTAGGTTTGTATTAATTAAAATCTTATCAGGAACAACAGTTAAAGTTGTAGGTTTGTATTAATTATAATTAAAATCTTATCAGGAACAACAGTTAAAGTTGTAGGTCTGTATTAATTATAATCTTATCTGGAACAACAGTTAAAGTTGTAGGTTTGTATTAATTACAATCTTATCAGGAACAACAGTTAAAGTTGTAGGTTTGTATTAATTATAATCTTATCAGGAACAACAGTTAAAGTTGTAGGTTTGTATTAATTATAATCTTATCAGAAACAACAGTTAAAGTTGTAGGTTTGTATTAATTAAAATCTTATCAGGAACAACAGTTGAAGTTGTAGGTTTGTATTAATTATAATTAAAATCTTATCAGGAACAACAGTTAAAGTTGTAGGTTTGTATTAATTATAATTAAAATCTTATCAGGAACAACAGTTAAAGTTGTAGGTCTGTATTAATTTCAATTAAAATATTATCAGGAACAACAATGATCAACAAATAAGTAAATGATATTTTAATGTTGATGATGTAAATTACATATTACTCTTCAAAGTATTTATTAAATCTAAAGGGGCAAGGGTGACAAACTTTATTCACAAAATCACAACACACACAGGTCATTTTCAGGTACATCATGTACATTTGTACATAAATAAAAATCAGTTTGAAAATAACATATAAATATTGTCAATTGGTACATTTTGTAATCACAAAGGTGTATCCACATCTACAAATGTATGTTATATATTTATATACGGGTATCATATATATCTGAAATACCAACAATTCTTCATACACGCTTCATTCGTTGTCATTATTTACACGAAATTTCTGATCTACCAGAAAAAGGGTTATCAATCTGATCATTTTCTTCCTTTATTATTGCAGGCATCAGGACTGCATTTATAACATGTAGATATATAAAAAATGTTACATTATTCTTATAATATTATCTATTATATATGTAGACAATGTACAATATACATGTATAATTTATTTTTAGAGTCAGGAACTAGGGAAGTACAGATACCATCCCAGGTTAACAGTTTAACTCTTACTTCCTTAAATTCATTAGATATAAAGGTAATTCATGGTAATTAAGTCTGGTACGAGTTGCTATTTAAGTGTAAAAAGTGAATGTGCCAGCTATTCAGCATTTATATCAAGTAACTACACAAGTATTTATCACAAACAAGGAATGTACATGTCTAAATAACAACTTTCTTGGACAACTCAAAATGTGTTTGCCATTCTAACAGATTGAAACTGTCATTTATTTATCTTGCAAGTGATCATGAAGAATTCACCCTCATTGAATCAGTGATTTTAAATTAACCCAGTAGCTAGGGTTTCACATGAATTGGGCGTGTTCAGTTATTCAAAAGAAATAATAGAATATTTGATTGATTTGATCCACAAAAAATCATTCTTATACAGGTTAAAACGATGATTAACATATTTTTTCAACCTATATTTATATAGAATCAAACAACACTAAAAAAAAATCCAATTGCACAGGTTCCTTATCTATATATATTAGTCAAATGCGTTTTGTTTAAATATACTTTTTCACTCTTTTGGTCTTTTGGAAAATGTTGTTTGTGCTGTTTTTAGACCCTTCTACAACGAAATTTGTTTGACATGCACACGTATAAAAATTGCGGTTTTTATCCAACGCAGTCATAGGTTTGAACGTAGTTTTCAATTTAGACTCGTTTATATTTTTTGTTTGGGCATGTATCATATTTTCCCTCCGGTTTATATGATCCGTTCATCCTATATATTGACTCTTAAAATTCAAGAGTTAATCTAAAAATGAGGGTACTTTCTCTAAAAATGAGGGTGCTTTTTATATGGCCTTCCAAATACCGTTTCGATCCCTAACATCACTGAAGAGACATTTATTGTCGAAATCCGGATATGGTGTACTAAAGAAATATTGACACCGAATGTTTGTGGCACAACATCCTGTCCACAAGTTAACAATTTTTTTTTTTCTGTGACGTATTAAATTTATGATAAGATCCATTTTGTTACAACCTGTGATCAATTTTATTTGGCAATCGCCAATGGCAGTCAGCAGGGTTAAAGAACATCAGTTGTTCGACCTGTTAGTCAAATGCGTTTTGTTTAAATATACTTTTTCACTCTTTTGGTCTTTTGGAAAATGTTGTTTGTGCTGTTTTTAGACCCTTCTACAACGAAATTTGTTTGAAATGCACACGTATAAAAATTGCGGTTTTTATCCAACGCAGTCATAGGGTTGAACGTAGTTTTCAATTTAGACTAGTTTATATTTTTTGTTTGGGCATGTATCATATTTTCCCTCCGGTTTATATGATCCGTTCATCCTATATATTGACTCTTAAAATTCAAGAGTTAATCTAAAAATGAGGGTACTTTCTCTAAAAATGAGGGTGCTTTTTATATGGCCTTCCAAATACCGTTTCGATCCCTAACATCACTGAAGAGACATTTATTGTCGAAATCCGGATATGGTGTACTAAAGAAATATTGACACCGAATGTTTGTGGCACAACATCCTGTCCACAAGTTAACAATTTTTTTTTTCTGTGACGTATTAAATTTATAATAAGATCCATTTTGTTACAACCTGTGATCAATTTTATTTGGCAATCGCCAATGGCAGTCAGCAGGGTTAAAGAACATCAGTTGTTCGACCTGTTAGTCAAATGCGTTTTGTTTAAATATACTTTTTCACTCTTTTGGTCTTTTGGAAAATGTTGTTTGTGCTGTTTTTAGACCCTTCTACAACGAAATTTGTTTGACATGCACACGTATAAAATTTGCGGTTTTTATCCAACGCAGTCATAGGTTTGAACGTAGTTTTCAATTTAGACTCGTATATATATATATATATATATATATATGTTACAGTAAATAGGTGAAATTAGGAATTACACGTAATTACTAAACATTTCAGTAAATACATGTAATTACTAGTCAATTTAGTAATTACATGTATTTACTAGTTGTTTCAGTGATTACTGGTATTTACTGATTTTTTTTGTCGTTTTTACAGCTATTTACTAACTTGATAGTTTTGTTATAAAACTAAAGATATAATTCAAGATACCAATTAAGAAAGTAAAAGGGTGTGTATTTTAGGGCTAACTTAATTAGGGATTAAGGCATATAAAGCACATCAAAAGTGTATACTATTTAGTGTTTGTAAACTGAAACTGGAAAATGGTTGTTTTAACAGTTTTGAAACTCCCTAAAAATCATTTTCGGCATACAAGCCAATGATATCAATCCATTTTTGAGAAATGCATTAAATTGTGAGAAGTTTATAGGCAACTTCGTCACCTCTTTATGCTGATAGACATTCGATAATGCCGAGTTTGGTTGAATGATTTTGATAGTTCTTAAAATCTCATAATTTCCATTAACCTAAATCTCCATCAGGCATACTTGCCCAATGACACAAGTTAAATTCCTTTTACAAAATATGTTTATTTAAGACTTCTTTTGTCAGACTGTTGCGATGAAGCTGACATTCTTCTCAAACAAGTTTATAAATTTGATGGTGTTAAGAGTCACATTTCACATTTCTGTGTTTCTCTTATTTATGAGTTTTAAAGACCTCCAAACTCAGGCTTATAAACCTGCAACAAAATTTTATCATCGTTTTTACTTGTATAAGAATCATCTTTTTGTGGATTGTATAAGTCAACTAATTGGTCCATCCCTTTTGTTTTACTTTCAATGTTGTCATTCTGTTTCTTTTTGTCGAAACTGCGACTATTGTCGCAAAAGCGAGACATAGCAAACCATTATGTCGTCAGTGTAGCGTCCACACATATTAACTATGTGGTTAAAGTTCTTCACATTTTGATAACTTTCTTAAATTATCCTGAATTTCTATTAAACTTGAACAGAAGCTTGTTTATGACCATAAGATAATTTCAAGAAGTAAATTTTGTAAAAATAAAATAATTTTTTCCATATTTTACTTATAAATTAGTTTTTATGTCAGATAACATTACATACACACTGTGGTTAAAGTTTTTAGAATTTTAATATTTTCTCAAAATATCCTGGATTTCTACCAAGCTTGGATAGAAGCTTGTTTATTATCATAAGATAATACCCATAAGTAAAGTTTGTAAAAAAATCATTTTTTCTATATTCCTTATAAATGGAGTGACTTCGTTTTTTTCCCAGTTAATATCACGTACACTCTGCAGTTTTTTTAAAACATTTATAAGATTTCATAAACCATCCTGGATTTTAACCAAATTTGGACAGTGCATCTTACGGCACTTGTCAAAAGATAGTTTCTGGAGGAAAATTTTAATATTTTTTTTCCATTTTTGTTGAGCCTGCGACCTTTAGCAAAAGAAGGCGAGATACTGGTTCAGCGAAACCTTACAATTCTAAATCTGAATACATCGGTAATATATCTCCAGCTAGGGGTTGAATTTGGGTAACATGCATACGTATTCATTGAGGTCCAATTATTCACTTGCAAGTGCACCAGTAACAAATTGACTGCTAAAATGTAATTTCACTATATCATTTTCATTAATGATTGAACAAAAAAAATCATATTTCATTTTTTGTATATCTCGTAGCAAATGCTCCTATAGCAAAAAGGTACATTTTAGGCTAATAACTTTTTAAGAGTACTCACTGTTCTATAGTTGGTGTTACCATAACTTTTGATCAACTGACTATATTACAACATTGTTTTAACAGTTAGTAAATAGGTGTAATAATTCATTCTAAAATTAGTAATTACTGGTAATAACTGGGCCGTTTCAGGAATTACCTGTATTTACTAAGTGCATTGGGGATTACATGTAATTCCTAAATTTTAGTAATTACATGTAATTCCTAATTTCACCTATTTACTGTAACATATATATGTTTATAGTGGGTTATGTGACTATTGACAGTCATCAAAGGTCACCTTAAAAGTGTAGAAAATGGCGTCTAGATTAAAATATATATAAAATAATGATACAAATCATCTAGCCCATGCGTTGTAAATTGTTTATTTTAGACTTTAGAATTTGGACATACTTTTAGTATGTTATAAAGCAAATATGAGAATTTGAGTGAAATCAGTGAACATGAATTTGACAGCAAATGCCCCTTTAAAACATATGATTAAAGCAATAACTGTCTTTGACCTAAGTCTTATTTAGATTGGCATACATGTAGTTTGTCAGAACAATCATTGTAAAATAATTTATATACTGTCAAAAGTAGTAATTAGGTTATGATTTCTTCATAATTTCACTTTTGATTTTGTCATTTATGTGTAAAAGTTTCCTTTTGATTTGTTTTGAAGAAGCAGATAATCATCATTTTCACATTAGATATATATGAAGATGTGGTATGAGTGCCAATGAGACAATTCTCAATCCAAGTCACAATTTATAAAAGTAAACCATTATAAGTCAAATTACTGCCTTTAACACAGAGCCTTGGCTCACACCAAACAGCAATGTCTTCTTAGTTGCTATGTAATAATGCATTAAACACAAGTTTATGGATTAAATTGAATTTTCTTATTATTCAGGCACCCAGTACATCTACTACTAGTTCTTTATCAGTACCACCTAACAGTGTATCTCACCCATCACATACAAGGTCCTTATCAAATGATTCAAGTGAATTCACAGCCTGGAAATTCATGTCTGCTGAAGATAAAGAGGTAGGTGTTATACACATTAGCTAGAATTACCATCTATAAATACTTTATAAAACACACTTCTTCTTAACATAAAAAGGGAGTTTCTAAAGCGTCCCATTTAAATGTTTTTTTTATCAATCACATACTGAGACTTTATATAACAATACCAATACATTGACAAACAACAGTGGGGCCTATGTGTACTACACTGTTACATATTCTATTTCATCTTTTTTCAATTTTAGGATATCTGTGTTTTTGTTGATGAACCTAACAAGAAGTTATTTTGTAAACTATGTAATCAAGTATTCAGAGATCCAGTGATAGTATCATGTGGGGTATGTATATCAGGTCATGTGATCCAGTGATAGTATCATGTGGGGTATGTATATCAGGTCATGTGATCCAGTGAAAGTATCATGTGGGGTATGTATATCAGGTCATGTGATCAAGTATTCAGGGATCCAGTGATAGTATCATGTGGGGTATGTATATCAGGTCATGTGATCAAGTATTCAGGGATCCAGTGATAGTATCATGTGGGGTATGCAGTGCTCTAGCTAGAAATCAAAAGGGGCAGGGTGCCAGTGGAGGGCAGGGCACTTTTTATGATAAGAAAAGGCACTGCTAATTTTTTTGTCTTCGTTTCTGTGTGTATCACAAGTTACGAATCTCTTTTTTTACTGTATATGTTGTGGTTTTTTTTTTAAATAAAGATGCATTTCAACCATAGTCTTTATTTCATTGTGTATGTATATCAGGTCATGTGATCAAGTATTCAGAGATCCAGTGTTAGTATCATGTGGGTAGGTATATCAGGTCATGTGATCAAGTATTCAGAGATCCAGTGTTAGTATCATGTGGGGTATGTATATCAGGTCATGTGATCAAGTATTCAGAGATCCAGTGATAGTATTAAATAGGGTATGTATATCAGGTCATGTGATCAAGTATTCAGAGATCCAGTGATAGTATCATGTGGGGTATGTATATCAGGTCATGTGATCCAGTGATAGTATCATGTGGGGTATGTATATCAGGTCATGTGATCCAGTGATAGTATCATGTGGGGTATGTATATCAGGTCATGTGATCCAGTGATAGTATCATGTGGGGTATGTATATCAGGTCATGTGATCCAGTGATAGTATCATGTGGGGTATGTATATCAGGTCATGTGATCCAGTGATAGTATCATGTGGGGTATGTATATCAGGTCATGTGATCCAGTGATAGTATCATGTGGGGTATGTATATCAGGTCATGTGATCCAGTGATAGTATCATGTGGGGTATGTATATTAGGTCATGTGATCCAGTGATAGTATCATGTGGGGTATGTATATCAGGTCATGTGATCCAGTGATAGTATCATGTGGGGTATGTATATCAGGTCATGTGATCCAGTGATAGTATCATGTGGGGTATGTATATTAGGTCATGTGATCCAGTGATGGTATCATCTTGGGTATGTATATCAGATCATGAATGTAATTGAGTAATCCGAAGTCTAGGGAGTGTATGATATATGGTGAAAGTATAAGGTTATGTGATCATATAAAAAAGAAGTTTTGGTATGATTGCCAATGAGACATCTGTCCACAAGAGACCAAAATGACACAGAAATTAACAACTATAAGTCACTGTACAGCATTCAACAATGAATGAAGCCCATGTCTCATAGTCAGCCATAAAAGGCCCCCAAAATGACAATGTACAACATATCAAACTAGAAAACTAATAGCCATATTTATATAAAAAAAATTGAACAAAAAACAAATATGTAATTCATAAACAAATGACAACCACTGAATTACAGGCTCACAATATAAGTGTAGTTAAAAGAATGTGTGTAATCTAGATACTTCTTATACTTATATTGGATCATTGAGATTATTGAGAATTCAATTATTGATAACACCAGGATAAAACTATCTTTTGAATGGCTATAAACCCCACTGATAGTTAATAGGGACAATTATCCCAACATTCTAACTTCCATTAGTATCTACAATGACAATAATATAACCTATTTATTTCAGCACACTTACTGCAGGCAGTGTGTGGCATCACATGATGATGGTAAGTCTCTCGAGAGAATTATAAAAAAAAAAAGGAAAGGAGAATCGGGGTAAAGGTTAATGAAACAGCAGCCAAACAACTTCTGTAAAACAAAATATTTAAATGCATAGGCCATCTATGGTCTACACTAGTGTAATCTATTGATTTGGGAGGTGGAGGAAATTCCTCTTTATATATGTTATACCCTCAAAACACTTATGTCTTAACTGTGCTTATTACTATAAAGGTTAAAATTTAATATTTTCCCCTAAGTTTATGACTATGATGTACAAATTACATGCATGATGTTTTTAGAAGTAAATTTTGTGTCATTGAACGTTTTGAAATATAATATCTAAGATCATGACGATTTGTAACTAAAATAAAAATGGGCATTTATCCTGAAATGAGATATTATTGATAAAACTGCAATATGCTATTTACTGTAAATTTAGAAATTATTGTGTGCATTTATTATTGCGATTTTGCCAATTTGAAATGCCAGTTTAAATTATTTTTATTATAACTCTGTCGCATTTTTCGCAATGAAAACTGCAATAATTTCTGAATTTACAGTATACAATTAACCAAAATGTTTGTTTGTAGAATACTGTTGATTTAATTGTCCTTATTTACAGGTGTTTGTCCTGTTGATAATGCTAATATGCAGGTAGTTGTGGCCAACATAGCTGTATCTGAACAGATTGGGGAGATGTTTATACACTGTAAATATGGTTGCCAACTAGCAGACGACGGACAAACTTATGTTGTTGATACAGCCACCTGTCCTGTTACGCTCAAAATAAGTCATAGAAAGTAGGTCAAACTAATTATCAAGAGAACATATCAATCAAACATTTATATGGAAATATCAATCAAAATTTGGATTTATTTTTTTCAACTTTTTATTTTTTTTAAATTTTAAAATGTTGAATTATATAATTGCTATTTGGTTTAAGAATTATAGTTCACCATCCTTTGATTAGGCTTAAATCTAAGTCATTATAATTTATCATTTGATAATAGTATGTTCCAATGTTAATTTCAGAGAACATGAAGACATGTGTGATTTCATGAAAATAAAATGTCCCAATGGTGCTGGGTGTGCCCCTGTTTTAAGGAAGGTAAGATCCTGTGTACATTTTCCAAAAGATTAAATCAACACAACACTTATACAAAAAGAAACATACATTATATTGTATTCACTGTTAATAAACATGAGCATCATGTTTGGAAATAA